>NC_091195.1:14622358-14637358 GCF_040958095.1 Procambarus clarkii | reverse complement strand
CAGACAACAACAGCCTCAACAGCCGAGCAGACAACAACAGCCTCAACAGCCGAGCAGACAACAACAGCCTCAACAGCCGAGCAGACAACAACAGCCTCAACAGCCGAGCAGACAACAACAGTCTCAACAACCGAGCAGACAACAACAGCCTCAACAGCCGAGCAGACAACAACAGCCCCAACAGACCAGCAGACAACAACAGCCTCAACAACCGAGCAGACAACAACAGCCTCAACAGCCGAGCAGACAACAACAGCCCCAACAGACCAGCAGACAACAACAGCCTCAACAACCGAGCAGACAACAACAGCCTCAACAGCCGAGCAGACAACAACAGCCTCAACAGCCGAGCAGACAACAACAGCCTCAACAGACCAGCAGACAACAACAGCCCCAACAGCCGAGCAGACAACAACAGCCTCAACAGCCGAGCAGACAACAACAGCCTCAACAGCCGAGCAGACAACAACAGCATCAACAGCCGAGCAGACAACAACAGCTCCAACAGTCGACAGACTGAGAGAGACCCCTGGAGAACCAGGGGGGGGAATAGTGACAACAACAGACTGAGAGAGACCCCTGGAGAACCAGGGGGAGGAATAGTGACAACAACAGACTGAGAGAGACCCCTGGAGAACCAGGGGAGGAATAGTGACAACAACAGACTGAGAGAGACCCCTGGAGAACCAGGGGATGGAATAGTGACAACAACAGACTGAGAGAGACCCCTGGAGAACCAGGGGGGGGAATAGTGACAACAACAGACTGAGAGAGACCCCTGGAGAACCAGGGGAAGGAATAGTGACAACAACAGACTGAGAGAGACCCCTGGAGAACCAGGGGGGGGAATAGTGACAACAACAGACTGAGAGAGACCCCTGGAGAACCAGGGGGAGGAATAGTGACAACAACAGACTGAGAGACACCCCTGGAGAACCAGGGGGAGGAATAGTGACAACAACAGACTGAGAGAGACCCCTGGAGAACCAGGGGAAGGAATAGTGACAACAACAGACTGAGAGAGACCCCTGGAGAACCAGGGGAAGGAATAGTGACAACAACAGACTGAGAGAGACCCCTGGAGAACCAGGGGAGGAATAGTGACAACAACAGACTGAGAGAGACCCCTGGAGAACCAGGGGGAGGAATAGTGACAACAACAGACTGAGAGAGACCCCTGGAGAACCAGGGGAGGAATAGTGACAACAACAGACTGAGAGAGACCCCTGGAGAACCAGGGGGAGGAATAGTGACAACAACAGACTGAGAGAGACCCCTGGAGAACCAGGGGAGGAATAGTGACAACAACAGACTGAGAGAGACCCCTGGAGAACCAGGGGGAGGAATAGTGACAACAACAGACTGAGAGACCCCTGGAGAACCAGGGGGAGGAATAGTGACAACAACAGACTGAGAGAGACCCCTGGAGTACCAGGGGAAGGAATAGTGACAACAACAGACTGTGAGAGACCCCTGGAGTACCAGGGGGGAATAGTGACAACAACAGACTGAGAGAGACCCCTGGAGAACCAGGGGAAGGAATAGTGACAACAACAGACTGAGAGAGACCCCTGGAGAACCAGGGGAGGAATAGTGACAACAACAGACTGAGAGAGACCCCTGGAGAACCAGGGGAGGAATAGTGACAACAACAGACTGAGAGAGACCCCTGGAGAACCAGGGGGAGGAATAGTGACAACAACAGACTGAGAGAGACCCCTGGAGAACCAGGGGAGGAATAGTGACAACAACAGACTGAGAGAGACCCCTGGAGTACCAGGGGAAGGAATAGTGACAACAACAGACGGAGAGAGACCCCTGGAGTACCAGGGGGGGAATAGCGCCAACCACAGAGAAGGTAACAGGTACCAACATCTTAACCTTTTTTATCAGATCCAAAAACAGAGATTGGAGTAGGAACAGAAACTTAGACGATCCAGAGGACCACTGGCGTCCAGACGACGACGACGACGCTGGAGGAGGACGGAGTACCAACCCCAGAGATAGTAACCAGCCGCCAAGAGGAGACGACCCGACGGGAGGACGACCTGCCGAGACGGCGACGGTGTAACAGTGCTAGTATTTTGCACTCTTTCATGTATAATTGTGAGTTGTAATTGTGTGTGTGTGTGTGTGTGTGTGTGCGTGCGTGTGAGTGTGTGTTGGTGAGGAGGCTGCGGTAGTGGAGGAGTGGACCGGCCTGGCTAGTCCTATTGAACAAAGAAGCCCTGTTCTGGCTTGCGAGAGTACCCACCCTGGCTCGGCCAGAGAGATGGGTGGTAGTTTTCAGTTAGCGACCGCCTTACAGAGAGAGAAGGTGACCAGCCAGTCTTCCTCACCCTGACGGGTGACACTCCAGGCACCCTCAGGGTGTATCCGTCTGAGTTGTGAGGTAAGAGTGTCAGTAATGCATTGTCTTGATTGGGTGTCTTAGTGGTGACGAGCTAGTGGAGTCTGAACCATTTAGCCATGTATGGTGTGGGCGTGTATGGAGTGGGTGATCCCCACCCCCTTTTTAATTTGGTCAATATTGTGTTAAATAATAGAATGTCAAAGGATTAAACATCAATTGCTGAAAATGAAATAATTTGGTAATAAACATCTATGTGTAGAATAACAAACTTGACTTTTGTTCAGTCCTCTTTTTGAATCAATGTCCACTCAAGTAAGAGTTAAGGCTAGAGAGACATCTTGATGAACACGTGAGAGATAACTAAATTAAGCAGTGTTCCTGTCGCATTGTTTAAGTGGAAGTGAATTTAGATTCAATGACAGATGGTGGCAGCAAACATCAGAACATCTTAGAATAATAACATCATTCATAGAGTATAGAATAAAAAATCAGTCTACTCTCCCCTTTCTTTTTATTCCTCCTGCATCACTCTACTCCTCCTCCTTCATTCTCTCCCTCCTGCCTCCCCTCTCCCGTTCGCTTCCCGTTTTCTATTCTCTCTCGCCTCTTCCCCATGTTCTATCTACCCATCCCCTCTCTTCTCTTCCCTCCTCCTCTCTCCTTCTTCCTCTTTACTTTGTTTTTGATTTTCTACACAAGCCAACCCCCCCCCCCCCGTTACAATGGTGCCAGCGGTTTAGGATATTAATTATCCTCGACTCACGTGTCTTGAGCTCGGACCTGCTACTAGTAGAGAAACTTAGTGACTAGAAAATTGGCGATTTTCGCGATTTTAATTTGGCGATTTTTATATTGGCGATTTTCATTTTAATTCGCGAGTTTGGCAATTTTGTTAACATCACGCGTGCCATACATTAAAATGTAGAGTAATTTTCATTGAAATTAAAGAATCATTATAAGTTTTTGTTAAACTTTGTGGTAATTTACATACGGGAAACTAGTTGAAAGTTTGGGGTATGCGCTTCGCTCTGAAATCTATGGACAGAAATTAGTTCTCGTTTCTCTTCATAGCTTCCAGGGGTGTACAACCCAGTTATAGGTTGTACAGCAATCTGTTCGGCAGGTTGTCTGGGAAATTATCAGTGGAGGACGCTTACTGATACATTTCTGAGGTACATGGAGTTGCCTCGAGTTCTAGATCTTAACGATAAGGCCGCAGACGGTGCTCCGTCACCTAGAGTGTAGCTGAGTTATCATCATAGAGGGGGTCATGTTGGCAGCGAGACTGACCTCAAACATTCTGGTCGTGAATTGTGTCTTAGGGAGGACGGCTGCTAGTGTTGGATGTTTTTCCCCAAGGGCGGGTCAGACGTAGTTAGCAGGCGTAGCTTACCGAGGAACAATCGTAGATTTAATCACCACGAGAGTTAATCTTAAAGTGAATTTGAATAGTCCCTAGATTAACTATCTAGCATTAGAAACCTAGAAATTAAATGTCAGGTTAAGCTTTTACATAGTGTAAGGGATTTATTGTGTATTTTGTTAAATGTGGGAGAAGTTCAGAGCTAGAGGTGTAGCTTTTGTGGAGTTAATTTTCATTATGTTAGGTTTTAAAGATCAGTCAGTCCAGTGCTCGACTATACTTGGCTTGGGGAAGACTATGCTCGTGTTAGCACTTTTAACTATTGACACCTGGTCCTGGACAGCATACTGTGGCTCTTACACTCTGTTCTCAGGTTGGAGTGGAGGAGTTATGTTTGAAGACTCCCAGGGGAGGAGGAGAGTGTTGACTACCAACAACCTCCGCGACCACCAGGGCGGAGCAGTACTCTCTCTCAAGGTCATCCCTCATGCAGACGTCCACCGACCAGCTGTGGACCAGTGGTGGGGCACTACAGGTCCAGACGGACCCCGGGACGACCCTCGGGTCGTTCCCCACACAGAGGCTTCAAGAGTGACACCTTCAGTCACGCCTCAAGTACGACCCCAGTCTGCACTCTTGGAGGATGACCCTCTCAGGCTGTCCTCAGTAGACCCCAATATCACCGGGGTACCCAAAGTTGGACCCCAGATGACGATGTCCCACTATCATCAGGACCCCAGCGGTTCCCAGGTTGTCCTGTCGACGACCCCACTGGTTGCGGAAGAACAACGACCCCAGTCCGGTCCATTATCATCGGTCCATCAACAACGGACCCCAGTGGACCCCATGTTGCCTGTCATCATCGCACGCCAACCTCCAGTGGACCCCAAGCTGACTACGGTGGACTCTGGTTGTCTGTTACTATTAAGACGACCCCAGTGGACCCCTTGTTGCCGGTTCCCAACTTTAGGCGACCCCATTGGACCCCAGTGTGGTCCCCAGGTTGTCCTGTCGACGACCCCACTGGATGAACGAGAAAGAAGGAAGAAGAAAGAAGGAAGAAGAAAGAAGAGAGAAAGAAGAAGAAAGAAGAGAGAAGAAAGAAGAGAGAAGAAAGAAGAGAGAAGAAAGAAGAAGGAAGAAAGAAGAAGGAAGAAAGAAGAAGATGCATGGGCCACCGTGTAGGACCAGCCTGTGACGGTTGGCGCCCGGCCCCTAGTGATGGTCATTGGTCACTAGCGGGGCCCAAGAAGATGCTCACACTTGGCACTTAGTCTGGTGCTTGGTGTTGGGGGCACTACACGCAAGGACGCTGTGTCAAGACCGGCCCGGTTGCCTTCATTGGCTGCCACTTGCTGGCAGACACATCATCTTGAGGCCGTGTGTGAGGCAGCGTGACAGTACAGACCGAAGACTCCGTCGAGGGATGTGGGCAGAAGGACGTCGCTGGAAGAGCAGCGCGGGTCTGTAGTTTGGGAGTGAAAATTGCCGCCCCAATGGTCGCGCCAGGACCCCAAAAACGCTGGCCAGTAGATGCTCGGCGTGGGCTGACCCTGACGTGACGGGGGCTGCCGAGTAAGCGGTATAGTGCACCTAGTCTTCTCTTGGCTCTGACCCCGGTTAACAGCGTTGTTGTGGCGCCTGAAGGAGCAGCATCCGGAAACTGATGAATCGGGAAGCATTGTTACGACCCTCATTCCTGCCTGCAAATCGTGTCTCCCAGTGCCACATCTTCAGAGACTTTTACAAGACATTTTAGTCTACTGAAAAATATTGAAAAAAAAAATATTTGTTTAAAAGAATAGACCCAGTGAAAATTTATACTGAAATATTTTAGCTAGGATTTTGTAATTATTTTTTTTCTTAGGATGTATTTTCTTGTATTCTTTTATGCACCTTGTTGATATGTTTTTTTTTTTGTCTCCACTAAATGAAGTTTTCGAGTGTGATTCAATCTTGAGTGGATCCCACTACAAAAAGCTTCATTTTGGGGGAGATAGGGGGATATGTAACAGTGCAAGTATTTTGCACTCTTTCATGTATAATTGTGAAGTATAATTGTGAGTTGTACTTGTGTGTGTGTGTGTGTGTGTGTGTGTGTGCGTGTGGGTGTGTGTTGGTGAGGAGGCTGTGGTAGTGGAGGAGTGGGCTGGCTTGTGCTGAGTCCTATTGAACAAAGAGGTGCCTTGTGTACTGCAGGACCCGCCTGGGTCCTATAAGGGTTAGTTTTGCTTCTCGGGCCTTATTTGGGCATGAGGAAGAGAGTACACAGCTTTCCCCACGCTGGGGAGGGCTGGGAGATTCAGTTAGCGACCGCCTGGCACAGAGAGAAGGTGACCAGCCAGTCTTCCTCACCCTGACGGGTGACACTCCAGGCACCCTCAGGGTGTATCCGTCTGAGTTGTGAGGTAAGAGTGTCAGTAATGCATTGTCTTGCTTGGGTGTCTTAGTGGTGACGAGCTGAACCATTTAGCCATGTATGGTGTGGGCGTGTATGGAGTGGGTGATTCCCCCCCCCCCTTTAATTTGGTCAATATTGTGTTAAATAGTAGGATGTCAAAGTGTTAATTGGAATAATTTGAGAAAGTTTGGATTCAATAAATATCTGTGTAGAATAACAAACTTGACTTTTGTTTAGTCATCTTTTGAATCACAAGTAAGAATCACATGTCCCCACAAGTAAGAGTTAAGGCTAGAGAGATATCTTGATGAACACGTGAGTGATAACTAAATTAAGCAGTGTTCCTGTCGCATTGTTTAAGTGGAAGTGAATTTAGATTCAATGACAGATGGTGGCAGCAAACATCAGAACATCTTAGCATAACATCATAGATAGATCATAGATAGAATAAAAAATCAGTCTACTCCCCCTACTCTACTTATTCCTCCTACATCACTCTACTCCTCCTCCTTCATTCTCTCCCTCCTGCCTCCCCTCTTCCCGTTCGCTCCCCGATTTCTATTCCCGCTCGCCTCTCTACCTCAGTTCCCGCCGCACCTCCCCCATGTTCTATCCACCTATCCCTCCTCCTCTTTTCTCCTCTCTCCTGCTTCCTTTACTTTGTTCTGATTTACTACTTAATCATAACCCCCCCCCCCCGTTACACAGTGGTGTCTCCTCAGAGGAGACAATGTGGCCCCTGTGACAGTGGTGTCTCCTCAGAGGAGACAATGTGGCCCCTGTGACAGTGGTGTCTCCTCAGAGGAGACAATGTGGGCCCTGTGACAGTGGTGTCTCCTCAGAGGAGACAATGTGGGCCCTGTGACAGTGGTGTCTCCTCAGAGGAGACAATGTGGCCCCTGTGACAGTGGTGTCTCCGCAGAGGAGACAATGTGGGCCCCTGTGACAGTGGTGTCTCCTCAGAGGAGACAATGTGGCCCCTGTGACAGTGGTGTCTCCTCAGAGGAGACAATGTGGGCCCTGTGACAGTGGTGTCTCCTCAGAGGAGACAATGTGGCCCCTGTGACAGTGGTGTCTCCTCAGAGGAGACAATGTGGGCCCTGTGACAGTGGTGTCTCCTCAGAGGAGACAATGTGGGCCCTGTGACAGTGGTGTCTCCTCAGAGGAGACAATGTGGCCCCTGTGACAGTGGTGTCTCCTCAGAGGAGACAATGTGGGCCCCTGTGACAGTGGTGTCTCCTCAGAGGAGACAATGTGGCCCCTGTGACAGTGGTGTCTCCTCAGAGGAGACAATGTGGGCCCTGTGACAGTGGTGTCTCCTCAGAGGAGACAATGTGGCCCCTGTGACAGTGGTGTCTCCTCAGAGGAGACAATGTGGCCCCTGTGACAGTGGTGTCTCCTCAGAGGAGACAATGTGGCCCCTGTGACAGTGGTGTCTCCTCAGAGGAGACAATGTGGGCCCCTGTGACAGTGGTGTCTCCTCAGAGGAGACAATGTGGCCCCTGTGACAGTGGTGTCTCCTCAGAGGAGACAATGTGGGCCCCTGTGACAGTGGTGTCTCCTCAGAGGAGACAATGTGGGCCCTGTGACAGTGGTGTCTCCTCAGAGGAGACAATGTGGGCCCTGTGACAGTGGTGTCTCCTCAGAGGAGACAATGTGGCCCCTGTGACAGTGGTGTCTCCTCAGAGGAGACAATGTGGGCCCCTGTGACAGTGGTGTCTCCTCAGAGGAGACAATGTGGGCCCTGTGACAGTGGTGTCTCCTCAGAGGAGACAATGTGGGCCCCTGTGACAGTGGTGTCTCCTCAGAGGAGACAATGTGGGCCCCTGTGACAGTGGTGTCTCCTCAGAGGAGACAATGTGGCCCCTGTGACAGTGGTGTCTCCTCAGAGGAGACAATGTGGGCCCTGTGACAGTGGTGTCTCCTCAGAGGAGACAATGTGGGCCCTGTGACAGTGGTGTCTCCTCAGAGGAGACAATGTGGGCCCTGTGACAGTGGTGTCTCCTCAGAGGAGACAATGTGGGCCCCTGTGACAGTGGTGTCTCCTCAGAGGAGACAATGTGGCCCCTGTGACAGTGGTGTCTCCTCAGAGGAGACAATGTGGGCCCTGTGACAGTGGTGTCTCCTCAGAGGAGACAATGTGGGCCCTGTGACAGTGGTGTCTCCTCAGAGGAGACAATGTGGGCCCTGTGACAGTGGTGTCTCCTCAGAGGAGACAATGTGGGCCCTGTGACAGTGGTGTCTCCTCAGAGGAGACAATGTGGGCCCTGTGACAGTGGTGTCTCCTCAGAGGAGACAATGTGGGCCCTGTGACAGTGGTGTCTCCTCAGAGGAGACAATGTGGCCCCTGTGACAGTGGTGTCTCCTCAGAGGAGACAATGTGGCCCCTGTGACAGTGGTGTCTCCTCAGAGGAGACAATGTGGGCCCTGTGACAGTGGTGTCTCCTCAGAGGAGACAATGTGGGCCCTGTGACAGTGGTGTCTCCTCAGAGGAGACAATGTGGCCCCTGTGACAGTGGTGTCTCCTCAGAGGAGACAATGTGGCCCCTGTGACAGTGGTGTCTCCTCAGAGGAGACAATGTGGGCCCTGTGACAGTGGTGTCTCCTCAGAGGAGACAATGTGGGCCCTGTGACAGTGGTGTCTCCTCAGAGGAGACAATGTGGGCCCCTGTGACAGTGGTGTCTCCTCAGAGGAGACAATGTGGCCCCTGTGACAGTGGTGTCTCCTCAGAGGAGACAATGTGGCCCCTGTGACAGTGGTGTCTCCTCAGAGGAGACAATGTGGGCCCTGTGACAGTGGTGTCTCCTCAGAGGAGACAATGTGGGCCCTGTGACAGTGGTGTCTCCTCAGAGGAGACAATGTGGCCCCTGTGACAGTGGTGTCTCCTCAGAGGAGACAATGTGGGCCCTGTGACAGTGGTGTCTCCTCAGAGGAGACAATGTGGGCCCTGTGACAGTGGTGTCTCCTCAGAGGAGACAATGTGGCCCCTGTGACAGTGGTGTCCTCCTCAGAGGAGACAATGTGGGCCCTGTGACAGTGGTGTCTCCTCAGAGGAGACAATGTGGGCCCTGTGACAGTGGTGTCTCCTCAGAGGAGACAATGTGGGCCCCTGTGACAGTGGTGTCTCCTCAGAGGAGACAATGTGGCCCCTGTGACAGTGGTGTCTCCTCAGAGGAGACAATGTGGCCCCTGTGACAGTGGTGTCTCCTCAGAGGAGACAATGTGGCCCCTGTGACAGTGGTGTCTCCTCAGAGGAGACAATGAGGGCCCTGTGACAGTGGTGTCTCCTCAGAGGAGACAATGTGGGCCCCTGTGACAGTGGTGTCTCCTCAGAGGAGACAATGTGGGCCCTGTGACAGTGGTGTGTTTGTATCATCAGCGGTGTTGTGGCTGATAGTGAGAGAGACGCTGCTCGTCACCGCAGGCGTCACCAGGATGCCCATCCTCCCTACCCTTTACCCCTTTCCTAACTTTTCATCGCGTTCCCTTCTCCTTCATCCCCTTCCTTACTCTTCACCACCTTCACAACCCATTCACACCATCTCTACCCTTCACCACCATCCCTACCCTTGACCACCTTCCCTACCCTTCACCACCTTCCCTACCCTTGACCACCTTCCCTTCCCTTCACCACCTACCCTACCCTTGACCACCGTCCCTACCCTACATTATCTACCCTACCCTTCACCACCTTCCCTTCCCTTCCCTTCACCGCCTTCCCTACCATTCACCACCTGCCCTAGCCTTCACTATCTTCCCTATCCTTCACCACCTTCCCTACCCTATCAACACCTTCCCTACCCTTCACCACCTTCCGAATCCTTCACCACCTTCCCTACCCTTCACCACCTTCCCTACCCTTCACCACCTTCCCTACCCTTCACCACCTTCCCTACCCTTCATCACCTTCCCAACCCTTCACCACCTTCCTTACCCTTCACCACCTTCCTTACCCTTCACCACCTTCCCTACCCTTCACCACCTTCCGTACCCATCAACACCTTCCCTACCCTTCACCACATTCCCAACCCTTCACCACCTTCCCTACCCTTCACCACCTTCCCTACCCTTCACCACCTTCCCTACCCTTCGCCACCTTCCCTACCCTTCACCACCTTCCCTACTCTTCACCACCTTCCCTACCCTTCAACATCTTCCCTACCCATCAACACCTTCCCTACCCTTCGCCACCTTCCCTACCCTTCACCACGTTCCCAACCCTTCACACCCTTCCCTATCCTTCATCACCTTCCCTACCCCTCACCACCTGATCTACCCTTCACCACCTTCCCTACCCTTCACCACCTTCCCTACCCTTCACCACCTTCCCTACCCATCAACACCTTCCCTACCCTTCACCACCTTCCCTACCCTTCACCACCTTGTCTACCCTTCACCACCTTCCCTACCCTTCACCACCTTCCCTACCCATCAACACCTTCCCTACCCTTCACCACCTTCCCTACCCATCAACACCTTCCCTACCCTTCACCACCTTCCCTACCCATCAACACCTTCCCTATCCTTCACCACCTTCCCTATCCTTCACCACCTTCCCTACCCATCAACACCTTCCCTATCCTTCACCACCTTCCCTACCCTTCACCACCTTTCCAACCCTTCACCACCTTCCCTACCCTTCACCACGTTCCCTACCCATCAACACCTTCCCTACCCTTCACCACCTTACCTACCCTTCACCACCTTCCCTACCCTTCACCACCTTCCCTACCCTTCTACACCTTACCTACCCTTCACCACCTTCCCCACCCTTCACCACCTTCCCCACCTTTCACCACCTTCCCTACCCTTCACCACCTTCCCTACCCTTCACCACCTTCCCTACCCTTCTACACCTTACCTACCCTTCACCACCTTCCCCACCCTTCACCACCTTCCCCACCTTTCACCACCTTCCCTACCCTTCACCACCTTCCCTACCCTTCACCACCTTCCCTACCCTTCACCACCTTCTCTACCCTTCACCACCTTCCCTACCCTTCACCACCTTCCCGACCCTTCACCACCTTCCCTACCCTTCACCACCTTCCCTACCCTTCACCACCTTCCCTACCCTTCACCACCTTCCCTACCCTTCAGCACCTTCCCTACCCTTCACCACCTTCCCTACTCTTCACCACCTTCCCTATCCTTCACCACCTTCCCTACCCTTCACCACCTTCCCTACCCTTCACCACCTTCCCTACCCTTCACCACCTTCCCTACCCTTCAGCACCTTCCCTACCCTTCACCACCTTCCCTACCCTTCACCACCTTCCCTACCCTTCACCACCTTCCCTACCCTTCACCACCTTCCCTACCCTTCACCACCTTCCCTACCCTTCACCACCTTCCCTACCCTTCACCACCTTCCCTATCCTTCACCACCTTCCTTACCCTTCACCACCTTCCCTATCCTTCACCACCTTCCCTACCCTTCACTACCTTCCCTACCCTTCACCACCTTCACTACCCTTCACAACTTTCCGTACCCTTTACCACCTTCCCTACCCTTCACCACCTTCCCTACCCATCACCACCTTCACTATCCTTCACCACCTTCCCTACCCTTCACCACCTTCCCTACCCTTCACCACCTTCCCTACCCTTCAACACCTTACCTACCCTTCACCACCTTCCCTACCCTTCACCACCTTCCCAACCCTTCACCACCTTCCCTACCCTTCACCACCTTCCCTACCCTTCACCACCTTCCCTACCCTTCACCACCTTCCCTATCCTTCACCACCTTCCCTACCCTTCACTACCTTCCCTACCCTTCACCACCTTCACTACTCTTCACAACTTTCCCTACCCTTTACCACCTTCCCTACCCTTCACCACCTTCCCTACCCATCACCACCTTCACTATCCTTCACCACCTTCCCTACCCTTCACCACCTTCCCTACCCTTCACCACCTTCCCTACCCTTCACCACCTTCCCTACCCTTCACCACATTCCCTACCCTTCACCACCTTCCCTACCCTTCACCACCTTCCCTACCCTTCACCACCTTCCCCACCCTTCACCACCTTCCCTACCCTTCACCACCTTCCCTACCCTTCTGCACCTTCTCTACCCTTCACCACCTTCCCTACCCTTCACCACCTTCCCTACCCTTCACCGCCTTCCCTACCCTTCACCACCTTCCCTACCCATCACCACCTTCACTATCCTTCACCACCTTCCCTACCCTTCACCACCTTCCCTACCCTTCACCACCTTCCCTATCCTTCACCACCTTCCCTACCCTTCACCACCGTCCCTACCCTTCACCACCTTTCCAACCCTTCACCACCTTCCCTACCCTTCACCACCTTCCCTACCCTTCACCACCTTCCCCACCCTTCACCACCTTCCCTACCCTTCACCACCTTCCCTACCCTTCACCACCTTCCCTACCCATCACCACCTTCCCTATCCCTTCACCACCTTCCCTACCCTTCACCACCTTCCCTACCCTTCACCACCTTCCCTACTCCTTCACCACCTTCCCTACCCTTCACCACCTTCCCTACCCTTCACCACCTTCCCTACCCTTCACCACCTTCCCTACCCTTCACCACCTTCCCTACCCTTCACCACCTTCCCTACCCATCACCACCTTCACTATCCTTCACCACCTTCACTATCCTTCACCACCTTCCCTACCCTTCACCACCTTCCCTACCCTTCACCACCTTCCCTACCCTTCACCACCTTCCCTACCCTTCACCACCTTCCCTACCCTTCACCACCTTCCCTACCCTTCACCACCTTCCCTACCCTTCACCACCTTCCCTACCCTTCACCACCTTCCCTACCCTTCACCACCTTCCCTACCCTTCACCACCTTCCCTATCCTTCACCACCTTCCCTACCCTTCACCACCTTCCCTACCCTTCACCACCTTCACTATCCTTCACCACCTTCCCTACCCTTCACCACCTTCCCTACCCTTCACCACCTTCCCTACCCTTCACCACCTTCCCAACCCTTCACCACCTTCCCTACCCTTCACCACCTTCCCTACCCTTCACCACCTTCCCTACCCTTCACCACCTTCCCTACCCTTCACCACCTTCCCTATCCTTCACCACCTTCCCTACCCTTCACCACCTTCCCTACCCTTCACCACCTTCCCTACCCTTCACCACCTTCCCTACCCTTCACCACCTTCCCTACCCTTCCCCACCTTCCCTACCCTTCAACACCTTCCCTACCCTACACCACCTTCCCTATCCTTCACCACCTTCCCTACCCTTCAACACCTTCTCTACCCTTCACCACCTTCCCTACCCTTCACCACCTTCCCTACCCTTCAGCACCTTCCCTACCCTTCACTACCTTCCCTACCCTTCACCACCTTCCCTACCCTTCACAATCTTCCCTACCCTTCACCACCTTCCCTACCCTTCAACACCTTCCCAACCTTCCCTATCCTTCATCACCTTCCCTACCCTTCACCACCTTCCCTTCCCTTCACCACCTTCCCTACCCTTCACCACCTTCCCTACCCTTCAACACCTTCCCAACCTTCCCTATCCTTCATCACCTTCCCTACCCTTCACCACCTTCCCTACCCTTCACCACCTTCCCTACCCTTCACCACCTCCCTACCCTTCACCACCTTCCCTACCCTTCACCACCTTCCCTACCCTTCACCACCTTCCCTTCCCTTCACCACCTTCCCTACCCTTCACCACCTTCCCTACCCTTCAACACCTTCCCAACCTTCCCTATCCTTCATCACCTTCCCTACCCTTCAACACCTTCCCTACCCTTCACCACCTTCCCTACCCTTCACCACCTCCCTACCCTTCACCACCTTCCCTACCCTTCACCACCTTCCCTACCCTTCACCACCTCCCTACCCTTCACCACCTTCCCTACCCTTCACCACCTTCCCTACCCTTCACCACCTTCCCTACCCTTCACCACCTTCCCTACCCTTCACCACCTTCCTACCCTTCACCACCTTCCCTACCCTTCACCACCTTCCCTACCCTTCACCACCTTCCTACCCTTCACCACCTTCCCTACCCTTCACCCAACCCGTTCTCGTTATAGCACGTCACATTCTGACGTATACTTTACCTAAGGACAAAAACTGATGTACAAGAAGATTGTTGCGGCTCGCGAAACTGAGGTGATGTCCCGTTTTCTGTTCTTGGTGATGTTTGGTGAGATGTGGATGTGAGTGTTGGCGGCAGGGCTAGCAATGGCCTTATTCTGTATATTTATAGTGGGCCTTAAAGTGGGTGGGCCGACAAGCAGCTCCACATCTCACCAAACATCACCGGGTGACCACCACCCTGGAAATTACAACTTGTTGGTGTTCTCATTGATAACAAGTCGATTTTTTTCCAGTGCCTTATTCAAAAGAAAAAGTTTTATAAACAGTTGGCATTCTTTCTAAAATCAGATATTATGTACCTCGCCCTGCCTTGGTAACGCTCTATTCCTCTCTCAGCTATCCTTATCTCAACTATGGTATATGTGCTTGGGGTTCTATTACCCAAAATTATCTTCGTCCTCTAATTACTCCATATCAATTAGCTATTAGAACAATAACAAACTCTGGCTCTAGACAGCACCCGGACATTTATTTAAATTTTTAATTTGTTAGATATTATGTCACTGCACATCCTCTCATGTGTACTCTATATATATTAAACTCTGAACTGTAATGCCAATCCTGACCTTAAACGCTTCCTAAAGGGTTGTAACAGAACTCTTGGGGGCACCACACTAGAAACAAATATCTATTTCATATTTCAAGATTGAGACTTAACTAAACTAGAAACTCTATGCAAATCAAGGGACCCAGAATGTGGAATGACCTTTCCAATCACGTCAAAGACTGTCCATCTCTCAACCAGTTTAAGAGAAGCACTAAGT
>NC_091195.1:14487358-14617358 GCF_040958095.1 Procambarus clarkii | reverse complement strand
GGTTCACAAGGAACACTCTTGCTGGTTCACAAGAAACACTGTTGCTGGTTCACAAGGAACACTCTTGCTGGTTCACAAGGAACACTGTTGCTGGTTCACAAGGAACACTGTTGCTGGTTCACAAGGAACACTCTTGCTGGTTCAGAAGGAACACTCTTGCTTGTTCAGAAGGAACACTGTTGCTGGTTCACAAGGAACACTGTTGCTGGTTCAGAAGGAAGACTGTTGCTAGTTCAGAAAGAAGACTGTTGCTAGTTCAGAAGGAAGACTGTTGCTAGTTCAGAAGGAAGACTGTTGCTAGTTCAGAAGGAAGACTGTTGCTAGTTCAGAAGGAAGACTGTTGCTAGTTCAGAAGGAAGACTGTTGCTAGTTCAGAAGGAAGACTGTTGCTAGTTCAGAAGGAAGACTGTTGCTAGTTCAGAAGGAAGACTGTTGCTAGTTCAGAAGGAAGACTGTTGCTAGTTTAGAAGGAAGACTGTTGCTAGTTCAGGAGGAAGACTGTTGCTAGTTCAGAAGGAAGACTGTTGCTAGTTCAGAAGGAAGACTGTTGCTAGTTCAGGAGGAAGACTGTTGCTAGTTCAGAAGGAAGACTGTTGCTAGTTCATAAGGAAGACTGTTGCTAGTTCAGAAGGAAGACTGGTGCTAGTTCAGAAGGAAGACTGGTGCTAGTTCAGGATTAAGACTGTTGCTAGTTCAGAAGGAAGACTGTTGCTAGTTCAGAAGGAAGACTGTTGCTAGTTTAGAAGGAAGACTGTTGCTAGTTCAGGAGGAAGACTGTTGCTAGTTCAGGAGGAAGACTGTTGCTAGTTCAGAAGGAAGACTGTTGCTAGTTCAGAAGGAAGACTGTTGCTAGTTCAGAAGGAAGACTGTTGCTAGTTCAGAAGGAAGACTGTTGCTAGTTCAGAAGGAAGACTGTTGCTAGTTCAGAAGGAAGACTGTTGCTAGTTCAGAAGGAAGACTGTTGCTAGTTCAGAAGGAAGACTGTTGCTAGTTCAGAAGGAAGACTGTTGCTAGTTCAGAAGGAAGACTGTTGCTAGTTCAGAAGGAAGACTGTTGCTAGTTCAGAAGGAAGACTGTTGCTAGTTCAGAAGGAAGACTGTTGCTAGTTCAGAAGGAAGACTGGTGCTAGTTCAGAAGGAAGACTGTTGCTAGTTCAGAAGGAAGACTGTTGCCAGTTCAGAAGGAAGACAGGTTATTCAAGTTACTTGAAAGACTGGAAGTTTCAGTTTAGTACATAAATATATTGAATAAAGGTAAGAGTATTCTGGGATATATTTCTAGATGTTGTAGCACCAATATATCTAATAGAATTGTTCACCTTGTTCCTGCCCTTGTTGAGCCCCAGTTGGATTATACTGTTCATTGTTGGTCTCTGTATTACAGAATGAACATAAGTTCACTTGGTCTTGTTCAGAGAATAATAACAATCAATAACAGGAATTAGAAACCTCCTTTATGAAGAGAGATTAAGAAAAACTAAATTCACATTCTCTTATTCGTCCTTTATGTGCCTCTAGGCGGCCCCTTTATGTGCCTCTAGGCGGCCCTTTATGTGCCTCTAGGCGGCCCTTTATGTGCCTCCAGGCGGCCCCTTTATGTGCCTCTAGGCGGCCCCTTTATGTGCCTCTAGGCGGCCCTTTATGTGCCTCTAGGTGGCCCTTTATGTGCCTCTAGGCGACCCTTTATGTGCCTCCAGGCGGCCCCTTTATGTGCCTCTAGGCGGCCACTTTATGTGCCTCTAGGCGGCCCCTTTATGTGCCTCTTGGCGGCCCTTTATGTGCCTCTAGGCGGCCCCTTTATGTGCCTCTAGGCGGCCCCTTTATGTGCCTCTAGGCGGCCCTTTATGTACCTCTAGGCGGCCCTTTATGTGCCTCCAGGCGGCCCCTTTATGTGCCTCTAGGTGGCCCTTTATGGTCCTCTAGGCGGCCCTTTATGTGCCTCTAGGCGGCCCCTTTATGTGCCTCTTGGCGGCCCTTTATGTGCCTCTAGGCGGCCCTTTATGTGCCTCTAGGCGGCCCTTTATGTGCCTCTAGGCGGCCCTTTATGTGCCTCTAGGCGGTCCTTTATGTGCCTCTAGGCGGCCCTTTATGTGCCTCTAGGCGGCCCTTTATGTGCCTCTAGGCGGCCCTTTATGTGCCTCTAGGTGGCCCTTTATGTGCCTCTAGGCGGCCCTTTATGTGTCTCTAGGCGGCCCCTTTATGTGCCTCTAGGCGGCCCTTTATGTGCCTCTAGGCGGCCCTTTATGTGCCTCTAGGCGGCCCTTTATGTGCATCTAGGCGGCCCTTTATGTGCCTCTAGGCGGCCCCTTTATGTGCCTCTAGGCGGCCCTTTATGTGCCTCTAGGCGGCCCTTTATGTGCCTCTAGGCGGCCCTTTATGTGCCTCTAGGCGGCCCTTTATGTGCCTCTAGGCGGCCCTTTATGTGCCTCTAGGCGGCCCCTTTATGTGCCTCTAGGCGGCCCTTTATGTACCTCTAGGCGGCCCTTTATGTGCCTCTAGGCGCCCCTTTATGTGCCTCTAGGTGGCCCTTTATGTACCTCTAGGCGGCCCTTTATGTGCCTCTAGGCGGCCCTTTATGTGCCTCAAGGCGCCCCTTTATGTGCCTCTAGGCGCCCCTTTATGTGCCTCTAGGCGCCCCTTTATGTGCCTCTAGGCGGCCCTTTATGTGCCTCTAGGCGGCCCCTTTATGTGCCTCTAGGCGACCCTTTATGTGCCTCTAGGCGGCCCTTTATGTGCCTCTAGGTGGCCCCTTTATGTGCCTCTAGGCGGCCCTTTATGTGCCTCTAGGCGACCCTTTATGTGCCTCTAGGCGGCCCCTTTATGTGCCTCTAGGCGGCCCCTTTATGTGCCTCTAGGCGGCCCTTTATGTGCCTCTAGGTGGCCCTTTATGTGCCTCTAGGCGGCCCTTTATGTGCCTCTAGGCGGCCCTTTATGTACCTCTAGGCGGCCCTTTATGTGCCTCTAGGCGGCCCTTTATGTGCCTCTAGGCGGCCTTTTATGTACCTCTAGGCGGCCCCTTTATGTGCCTCTAGGCGCCCCTTTATGTGCCTCTAGGCGGCCCCTTTATGTGCCTCTAGGCGCCTTTTTATGTGCCTCTAGGCGGCCCCTTTATGTGCCTCTAGGCGCCCCTTTATGTGCCTCTAGGCGGCCCCTTTATGTGCCTCTAGGCGCCTTTTTATGTGCCTCTAGGCGGCCTTTTATGTACCTCTAGGCGGCCCCTTTATGTGCCTCTAGGCGCCCCTTTATGTGCCTCTAGGCGGCCCCTTTATGTGCCTCTAGGCGCCTTTTTATGTGCCTCTAGGCGGCCCCTTTATGTGCCTCTAGGCGCCCCTTTATGTGCCTCTAGGCGGCCCCTTTATGTGCCTCTAGGCGCCTTTTTATGTGCCTCTAGGCGGCCCCTTTATGTACCTCTAGGCGGCCCCTTTATGTACCTCTAGGCGGCCCCTTTATGTGCCTCTAGGCGGCCCTTTATGTGCCTCTAGGCGGCCCCTTTATGTACCTCTAGGCGGCCCCTTTATGTACCTCTAGGCGGCCCCTTTATGTGCCTCTAGGCGGCCCCTTTATGTGCCTATAGGCGGCCCCTTTATGTGCCCCTAGGTGGCCCCTTTATGTGCCTATAGGCGGCCCCTTTATGTGCCTCTAGGCGCCCTTTTATGTGCCTCTAGGCGGCCCCTTTATGTACCTCTAGGCGGCCCTTTATGTGCCTCTAGGTGGCCCCTTTATGTGCCTCTAGGCGGCCCTTTATGTGCCTCTAGGCGCCCCTTTATGTGCCTCTAGGCGGCCCCTTTATGTGCCTCTAGGCGCCCTTTTATGTGCCTCTAGGCGGCCCCTTTATGTACCTCTAAGTGGCCCCTTTATGTGCCTCTAGACTGCCCCTTTATGCGCCTCTAGGCGGACCCTTTATGCGCCTCTAGGCGGCAGCTTTATGCGCCTCTAGACTGCCCCTTTATGTGCCTCTAGGCGGCCCCTTTATGCGCCTCTAGACTGCCCCTTTATGTGCCTCTAGGCGGCCCTTTCATGTGCCTCAAGCCGGCCTCTTTATGTGCCTCTAGGCGGCCCCTTTACGTGTCTCTAGGCGGCCCCTTTATGTGCCTCTAGGCGGCCCTTTATGTGCCTCTAGGCGGCCTGTTCATGTGCCTCTAGGCGGCCCCTTTATGTACCTCTAGGCGGCCCCTTTATGTACCTCTAGGCATCCCTTTATGTACCTCTATTTAGCCTTTTTATGTGCCTCTAGGCGGCCCCTTTATGTACCTCTATGTGGCCCGTTATGTGTCTCTAGGCGGCCCGTTACGTGTCTCTAGGCGGCCCTTTATGTGCCTCTAGGCGGCCCTTTATGTGCCTCTAGGTGGCCCTTTATGTACCTCTAGGCGGCCCTTTATGTGCCTCTAGGCCGCTCCTTTATGTGCCTCTAGGCGGCCCTTTATGTACCTCTTGGCGGCCCTTTATGTGCCTTTAGGCCGCCCCTTTATGTACCTCTAGGCGGCCCTTTATGTACCTCTAGGCGGCCCTTTATGTGCCTCTAGGCGGCCCCTTTATGTGCCTCTAGGCGGCCCTTTATGTGCCTCTAGGCGCCCCTTTATGTGCCTCTAGGCGGCCCTTTATGTACCTCTTGGCGGCCCTTTATGTGCCTTTAGGCCGCCCCTTTATGTACCTCTAGGCGGCCCTTTATGTGCCTCTAGGCGGCCCTTTATGCGCCTCTAGGCGGCCCTTTATGTACCTCTAGGCGCCCCTTTATGTGCCTCTAGGCGGCCCTTTATGTGCCTCTAGGCGGCCCTTTATGTGCCTCTAGGCGGCCCTTTATGTGCCTCTAGGCGGCCCTTTATGTACCTCTAGGCGGCCCTTTATGTGCCTCTAGGCGGCCCTTTATGTGCCTCTAGGCGGCCCTTTATGTACCTCTAGGCGGCCCTTTATGTGAATCTAGGCGGCCCTTCATACGCCTCTAGGCGGCCCTTTATGTACCTCTAGGCGGCCCTTTATGTGCCTCTAGGCGGCCCTTTATGTGCCTCTAGGTGGCCCTTTATGTGCCTCTAGGCGGCCCTTTATGTGCCTCTTGGCGGCCCTTTATGTGCCTCTAGGCGGCCCTTTATGTACCTCTAGGCGGCCCTTTATGTGCCTCTAGGCGCCCCTTTATGTGCCTCTAGGCCGCCCCTTTATGCACCTCTAGGCGACCCCTTTATGTGCCTCTAGGCGGCCCTTTATGTGCTTCTAGGCGGCCCTTTATGTGCCTCTAGGCGCCCCTTTATGTGCCTCTAGGCGGCCCTTTATGTGCCTCAAGGCGCCCCTTTATGTGCCTCTAGGCGGCCCCTTTATGTACCTCTAGGCGACCCCTTTATGTGCCTCTAGGCGGCCCTTTATGTGCTTCTAGGCGGCCCTTTATGTGCCTCTAGGCGGCCCTTTATGTGCCTCTAGGCGGCCCTTTATGTGTCTTTAGGCGGCCCTTTATGTACTTCTAGGCCGCCTTTTATATGCCTCTAGGCGGCCCCTTTATGTACCTCTAGGCGGCCCTTTATGTACCTCTAGGCGACCTTTTATGTGTCTCTAGGCGGCCCTTTATGTGCCTCTAGGCGGCCCTTTATGTACTTCAAGGCGGCCCTTTATGTGCCTCTACGCGGCCCCTTTATGTACCTCTAGGCGGCCTTTTATGTGTCTCTAGGCGGCCCTTTATGTGCCTCTAGACGGCCCCTTTATGTGCCTCTAGGCGGCCCCTTTATTTACCTCTAGGCGGCCTTTTATGTGTCTCTAGGCGGCCCTTTATGCACCTCTAGGCGGCCCCTTTATGTACCTCTAGGCGGCCTTTTATGTGTCTCTAGGTGGCCCCTTTATGTACCTCTAGGCGGCCTTTTATGTGTCTCTAGGCGGCCCTTTATGTGCCTCTAGGCGGCCCTTTATGTGCCTCTAGGCGGCCCTTTATGTGCCTCTAGGCGGCCCCTTTATGTGCCTCTAGGCGGCCCCTTTATGTGCCTCTAGGCGGCCCCTTTATGTGCCTCTAGGCGGCCCTTTTATGTACCTCTAGGCGGCCTTTTATGTGCCTCTAGGTGGCCCTCTATGTGCCTCTAGGCGGCCTTTTATGTGCCTCTAGGTGGCCCTCTATGTGCCTCTAGTCGGCCCCTTTATGTGCCTCTAGGCGGCCCCTTTATGTACCTCTAGGCGGCCCCTTTATGTGTCTCTAGGCGGCCCTTTATGTGCCTCTAGGCGGCCCTTTATGTGCCTCTAGGCGGCCCTTTATGTACCTCTAGGCGGCCCCTTTATGCACCTCTAGGCGGCCCTTTATGCACCTCTAGGCGGCCCTTTATGTGCCTCTAGGCGGCCCCTTTATGTGCCTCTAGGCGGCCCCTTTATGTGCCTCTAGGCGGCCCCTTTATGCACCTCTAGGCGGCCCTTTATGCACCTCTAGGCGGCCCTTTATGTGCCTCTAGGCGGCCCTTTATGTGCCTCTAGGCGGCCCCTTTATGTGCCTTTAGGCAGATTTTTATGTACCTCTAGGCGGCCCCTTTATGTGTCTCTAGGCGGCCCTTTATGTGCCTCTAGGCAGCCCTTTATGTACCTCTAGGCGGCCCCTTTATTTACCTCTAGGCGGCCCCTTTATGCACCTCTAGGTGGCCCCTTTATGTACCTTTAGGCGGCCCTTAATGCACCTCAAGGCGGCCCCTTTATGCACCTCTAGGCGGCGCCTTTATTCACCTCTAGGCGGCGCCTTTATGCACCTCTAGGCGGCGCCTTTATGTGCATCTACGCAGCCCCTTTATGCACCTCTAGGCGGCGCCTTTATGCACCTCTAGGCGGCGCCTTTATGTGCATCTACGCAGCCCCTTTATGAACTTCTAGGCGGTCCTAACCTAACCTATGAGAGACGTTCAGGGGACGGAAGTTTACTTGTAGTAAACTCCATGTAAGTTGTTTACATTATACTGTGAATATTGTCCACAAGAGAGCGGAGGGGGAGAGGGCGATGGACCCAGAAGCTCAGCTGGGAACCCTAACAAGAAAATAAATTAATATTTCAAAGCCCAGTTAATATGGTGTAACAAAGTTCGTCGTGGAGATAGCTTTCGCACTGTGCAAAGTTGTACTAGCTAAATACATGCGAGTATGTGGGTAACACATACCCAGCAGGCACATACCTGCTGGGTATGTGCCCTGTTGGACACATACACAGCAGGAATTACTGTTAGATATTTGGTGAGGCTATCTTCCTAACCTAACCTAACCTAACCTAACCTAATCTCGCATTGACAAACATTAAGTTTTATTGGTATAGATTTATTGTTTCTTGTTCTATTCTGTGTTGATATAGTTAACAACTTATCATTATTACCTTTGATTTAACTTTTCATCCCTTTAACTACATCAATCATGTTATCTATACTTTCCGAAGAATGTGTAAACATAGCTTCCTTAATCTCTCTTAATAAGGGAGATTTCTAATTCCTGAGATCAACTTTGTCATTCTTCTCTTTACGGGTTCAAGTTAAATTATGTCCAGTATATTGTATGTTGACCAAACTGAACTGCATAATCTAAATAGGTCCTTACAAGAGCAAGATAAAGGCAGAGAATAACATTACTAAATGCTACACCGTATATTTCTGTGTGAGAAAATGAGCACCATTACTCTACCTAAACCAGAAGCCAACACCACAATGATCACAGGAGTTAGGTCAAAATATTGACAAGTTTTAAGTTATAAAATATAACAAAATGCAGGAGGCAGACTTTGGAATTTTATTTGTTTTAGTGATCTCAAAAATGTATTTCTGACCCAATGTTTAACACTAACATCTTGTTTTAATAACGTTAAATTGTTCTTCCAGATGACAGAATTCTGAAGAATATAAAGACAGAAGAAATTAACTAGTTAAAGAACAAATTGATAATAACAAATAAATCTGGAACCGAACATTGCATTAACATGTGAACACATTTTGTAAAATTTGGTTTATTTGGAAATCACTTATATTGTTGGTCAATTAAGTGACTGTATTATGGTTAATGCAGTCGGATCATTACCGATTAGGTCCGAGTTTGATTCCCTGGCAGTGTGAGATGCTCAGCCTCCTGATACCTCTGTTCACCTAGCAGTAAACATTAACCTGGAAATTAGTCAACTGTTGAGGGATGCATCCTGAGGAAGGTCTGTCGTTGGCTTAGGAAGGCCTACACAAGCCTAACAAGCTGCCCGTCTCCGACAGTGAGAAACAATGTTATGTTTTTAAACATAATATAATAACAAAACCAGCGTGGGACATTTACTGCTTGTGTGAAACTTGACAACAGTTGTGTGAGGTGAGAATCATACGGCCCAATATGGCGGCCTCGAGTCCTGTTATCCAACCGGAAGATGTGAACAGACTGCGGTATGGACTGGCTGTGACTAAGGCAGGACGAGACGCGCTAGCAAGTGTGTTTATGTGGTCGTACCGGGGCACCTTCCCAGTAGTGACTTACCTCACTCAGGACTTGGGGTACACCAATGCTCAGTACAGGCGTGTCTTCGATGCTCAACAGAGGGATAAACTCGAAGCTTCCTCTGACGCGGCAACTTTTGACATCACCCTGTTGTATAAACTCCTGCAACGTGTGTGTGGTCTGGCTGAGATGAATGACCCCACGTGGACCACTCAAGGGCCTCAGGGACCATCACTTGAACACCTCATTTACAGCCTGAAGCAACACCGAAACACGTTGGCCCATGATAATGTGGGAATGTCAGAGCAAGATCTTACGTCAACACTGACGGAGCTCAGTGACTTATTGGCTAAGATGCTGGCTGAGGCCCGCGTCCGGTGTGGGACAAACAGCCAGGATGTGTACCACGTGACCAGAGATGTCACCAAGTATATTGGTGGTCTGCTAGCGAAGGTCAGAGAGCCGCTGGATCCCTCAGATGTGGCGCACTTGCCTCAGCTCCGCCAGGAGATTAAGATGTTCAAAAGCCACATCACAGAAGAGGTTAAGCAGATGAGCAAGCAGGAGCTAACTGACGGGTATAAACTGCTGTACCAGATTGTTCCCGCACCCTGGCTCCTCTTTAACATTAACTACAACCCAAGTCTTGCTTTTACACGACTACAACTCCTTGAAGATCCCGTCATAGGGGCAAGACCCTCCCATGCGGCCAAGGGTCAGGATAACACAAGACCCTCCCACGCTGCCAAGGGTCAGGATATAAACTATGAAGACATCTTGAGTATGAGACGAGAGGACGGTAGAGTCCCTCAGTGTGTCCTCCTGACGGGGGAAGGTGGTATGGGCAAGACAACTTTACTCAAGCTCATCCTCGAGAAGTGGGTAGAGGACCCTGCTGCCATACGTCACCTGGGCACTGTGGACCTCGTTTTCTATGTACAGTGCAGGGACTCACATCTTAATACCTTCGATGGTCTCCTCCGCCAGTTACTGCCTCAAACACCTAGTGATTCTGGTGCCGACTTCCAGCTGTTTAAGGAGATAATCTTGAGCTTAAATATATTAGTCCTGATTGACGGCTACGACGAGGTCAACGACCATTCAGGAAGGCTGGTGGAGGAGCTGTTGCACCTGCCTGGCAAGGATGTGAGGTTGGTGATAACCACACGGCCGGGGTGGGACCAACAACTGTCACAGCTCGTCCCACACACCAGACCTCGCTGCAACATCCTCGTCTTGGGCATCACTCCAGAACGTCGCGTGGAGTTCGCCGAGAGAACCATCAAGGTGCTGGTGGAGGAAGAGTGCCAACGGAGTGTCATCACAGGGAGGTTTACCCAGCGGCTGGAGCAGATGAGTCAGTTCCTGGGTGAGTACCTCAACACTCCACTCACCTTGACCTTGTTGGCGCTGCTGTGTGTCGAGGCTCAAGAAGAATTTAACAACCTCACCACAAACACTCAAGTCTACGAGAAGATTCATGACTTCATAACCAGTAAACTGGTGTCCAGACTCACAGACAAACACGTGACCGAACCCAAAGGAAAATGTGACGAAAATGTGAAAAAGTTTTTGAGGTTCTTAGAAGAGATTAGTTTAAGAGGGATCCAGAGGCAGGAGTACGACCTTTGGCCGGAGACGGAAGCGGAGATTAGGGAGAAGTGTGACACTCTGGGACTGCCGCAGGAGGAGGTCTTGTCCAACTATTTCACAAGAACCAGCTACCGTCGGGGCCTCAATGTGGTGTGGGTGTTTGGCTATTTTCACGCCAGGTACCAGGAGTATTGTGCCAGCAGGAGGCTGGTCGCTCTCTTGTTGAAGGCTGAGCAAGACCGAGGTGATCCACCATCACACCGTGTGTCAGGGGAAAGCTCTATAATCATTGACCACTTGGTGGATGTTGTACGTAAGAAAAAGGGTTCCTTGGGAGATCACCTGAGAGGGTCAAAGTTTGATATTAGAGTCGTGCAACATGAGCTTTGGGAGCGCCCCAGATGGCAAAGTATTTTAGTCAGCACTACCGGGGTGCTGTGTGCCCGGGGAGTAGAGCACAGGTTCATTACTCACATAATTGACCTGTGCGAGATGGTTACACTTGAGCCTGACAAGCTGTTGAAGCATGTAGCAGAGTCCCGCGGGAGTGAGCACGTCATCCAAGCCGTGTGTGAGAAGCTGCGTACAGAACACAGGTGGAGAATAGAGAGTGTTGACTCGTGTGTTGTCCTGCCGCTTGTTCTTAAGAAGGTGACACCTAAGAACATTTACCTAAGAATATACGATACACCCCAACTAAAGCAGCGCCTGTCTGCACTGTCTGTGCTGGCAAAAATGAAGGTAACCATATCCTTAGATCTTCACTATAGTTTATACAGAAAAGAGACAAGTGTTATAAATAAACAATGTTTGGAGAGGCTGACAGCCCCCGGCAGTAAGTGTACCTTAGAGGGGTTTGATGGTCACTTGTCTGAGGCAGCCATACCCCTCCTGCCTCACACCCTCGAGAGCCTCATCCTGCGCCTCACACTACAGCAACTGCCCGTCCTCATCCGTCACCTGCCTCACCTTCCTCACCTGCAGTATCTTGGTAAATATTCATATTTTCCACCATAATTTTTAGGGTTATTTATTAATACCAAAATTACGCAAAGGGATTCATTCGTCATGTTTAATATAGTAATTCAGATTTACATTGTTTACATATATGTTTACAACCTTATGGACGAAAGATTCCTTATATTGTTTACAAACATAATCACCTTAAGGGTGACAAACACCTTATATTGTTTACAAATATAGTCACCTTAAGGGTGACAAACACCTTATACTGTTTACAAATATAGTCACCTTAAGGGTGACAAACCTTCTACTTTGATTACAAATATAGACTTATTAAGGGCGACTACTCCATGAATAATAAATTTTCGAAACATTCCGCTGCTGTATATATTCTTGTGCATAAATAATTTCATGAAGTATTTAGCGACGCCAAACTTTTGGTTCAGATGACTTACCACTTTGACTTTGACTCGTGGTACAGATCTCCTTTCACTGTGACCTAATTCCTGTTCAAGATGACCTTTCACTGTGACCTAATTCCTGTTCAAGATGACCTTTCACTGTGACCTAATTCCTGTTCAAGATGACCTTTCACTGTGACCTAATTCCTGTTCAAGATGACCTTTCACTGTGACCTAATTCCTGTTCAAGATGACCTTTCACTGTGACCTAATTCCTGTTCAAGATGACCTTTCACTGTGACCTAATTCCTGTTCAAGATGACCTTTCACTGTGACCTAATTCCTGTTCAAGATGACCTTTCACTGTGACCTAATTCCTGTTCAAGATGACCTTTCACTGTGACCTAATTCCTGTTCAAGATGACCTTTCACTGTGACCTAATTCCTCTTCAAGATGACCATTCACTGTGACCTAATTCCTCTTCAAGATGACCATTCACTGTGACCTAATTCCTGTTCAACATGACCTTTCACTGTGACCTAATTCCTGTTCAAGATGACCTTTCACTGTGACCTAATTCCTGTTCAAGATGACCTTTCACACTGACCTAATTCCTGTTCAAGACGACCTTTCACACTGACCTAATTCCTGTTCAAGATTACCTTTTACTGTGACCTAATTCCTGTTCAAGATGACCTTTCACTGTGACCTAATTCCTGTTCAAGATGACCTTTCACTGTGACCTAATTCCTGTTCAAGATGACCTTTCACTGTGACCTAATTCCTGTTCAAGATGACCTTTCACTGTGACCTAATTCCTGTTCAAGATGACCTTTCACTGTGACCTAATTCCTGTTCAAGATGACCTTTCACTGTGACCTAATTCCTCTTCAAGATGACCATTCACTGTGACCTAATTCCTCTTCAAGATGACCATTCACTGTGACCTAATTCCTGTTCAACATGACCTTTCACTGTGACCTAATTCCTGTTCAAGATGACCTTTCACACTGACCTAATTCCTGTTCAAGACGACCTTTCACACTGACCTAATTCCTGTTCAAGATTACCTTTTACTGTGACCTAATTCCTGTTCAAGATTACCTTTCACTGTGACCTAATTCCTGTTTAAGATGACCTTTCCTGTGAACTTAATCCCTGGGTTAATTTGATCTTCCGTAACTTTGATCCTTAATTCAGGTGACCCATCTATCCCTGTGACCTTGATACTTGGTCCAGATGACCTTTCACTGTGACCTTGATCCCTTGGTTAATTAGACCTTCCGTAACTTTGATCCTTAATTCAGGTGACCCATCTATCCCTGTGACCTTGATACTTGGTCCAGATGACCTTTCACTGTGACCTTGACTTAGTTTATATGACCTTCTAATGAGACTTTGACCATTGATAAAGATGACCATGACTGTGACCTTGACCATGACACAGATGACCTTGACCATTGACACAGATGACCTTGACCATTGACACAGATGACCTTGACTGTGACCTTGACAATTGATACAGATGACCTTGACTGTGACCTTGACCATTGATACAGATGACCTTGACTGTGATCTTGACCATTGATACAGATGACCTTGACCATTGATACAGATGACCTTGACAATTGATACAGATGACCTTGACCGTGGCTTTTAAAAGCTATTAATAAATAGTTTAGATGCTATTAATACTGTCCAAAATACGGACTTGTCATCAGGTAATAAACCCAGCAGTAAGGTGAGTGGATGGCTCAGTATGTCTTCTTGTTATATCTTAGAACATAACAGTAACGACCGTGACTGTATCTCAGTGTATGTCTTCAGACATTAACCTGAACACCAAGAGCTACGTGGACCCGGACACCCTGGAGGCCCCGGGTTACGTGGACCCGGACACCCTGGACGCCACGGGCTACGTGGACCCGGACACCCTGGAAGCCACGGGCTACGTGGACCCGGACACCCTGGACGCCACGGGCTACGTGGACTCGGACACCCTGGACGCCACGGGCTACGTGGACCCGGACACCCTGGACACTCTGCCGTACCAGGGAAGGACGCTCATCCTGACCATCAGGCGGCGCCTCACTGATGACGACCCCGCCATAGACTGGTGCTGGCACCTGGCGGCTCAGCTGTGTCCTCCCTCAAGAGGAGGGTATAGTGTCCTGTGGTTCCCTGACACGCGTCTCACCAGTACGTATTGACGACATTTTAACACGTGAATATCTGTAACTCAGTTGTTTAATTCACAGTGCTTCCAGTGGTTTCAAAAATATTTTTACAATAAAAGTCATGAATTAGAGAACTTATAAGGCTTCTTGAGTAACTTTGAGCACCGTTTAGCGACCAAGAATATTCATTAAGCAAGCTTCACTGCTTATAAGATAACAGTGATCAATATTTAGCCCAACATTGTCTTGCTTAATACAAGCTAGATTTACTTGATATAAGTTTTCTTTGGCATGAGTGTGTGACATAGACAGGTGTGGGTGGGGAGAGTAGCCAGGTGTGGGCTTCCATGTTCCCTCTCATGTGCAGGTGTGGGTGGGGAGAGTAGTCAGGGGTGGGCTTTAGTGTTCCCTCTCATGTGCAGGTGTGGGTCGGGAAAGTAGCCAGGTGTGGGCTTCCGTGTTCCCTTTCATGTGCAGGTGTGGGTCGGAAGAGTAGCCAGGTATGGGCTTCCGTGTTCCCTCTCATCTACAGGTGTGGGTCGGGAGCGTAGCCAGGTGTGGGCTTTAGTGTTCCCTCTCATGTGCAGGTGTGGGGAGGGAGAGTAGCCAGGTGTGGGCTTTAGTGTTCCCTCTCATGTGCAGGTGTGGGGAGGGAGAGTAGCCAGGTGTGGGCTTCCGTGTTTCCTCTCATCTACAGGTGTGGGTCGGGAGAGTAGCCAGGTGTGACAACGTTTGTTTTCATGTATTAGCTACGTTATTGTGTGGTTGTAAATAAGTTGCCACAACTTACTGCACAACTTTGGCTAAACAATTTTGAGACCGTGTCGCAACCTTAAATGTTGCATAAAAATCGTTTTCCTGATTGATGGAATATATATAAAAAATGTAGAAATATTTTAAAAATATATTTCTACATATACTAGAAATAAAACTGAAGCATAATAACAGGCAGGTTAAAAATATTTTATTCATTACTTTCACTTAATGGAGAATCCATGGTAGTGGTGGTGGAATTGTTGCTGGGTTGTGGTTGGTGGCTGTGGTGGTAGGTTGTGGTTGGTGGCAGTGGTGGGTGATGTTTATTGTTGGTGGTAGTGGTTGGTTCTAGTGGTGGTTAATAGTTGTGGTTGGTGGTGGTGGTGGTTGATTGTTGTGGTGGTTAATGGTTGTGGTGGTTGATTGTTGTGGTGGTTAATGGTTGTGGTGGTTGATTGTTGTGGTGGTTAATTATTGTGGGGGTTGATTGTTGTTGAGGTTAATGGTTGTGGGGGTTAATTATTGTGGTGGTTGATGGTTGTGGTGGTTGATTGTTGTGGTGGTTAATGGTTGTGGTGGTTGATTGTTGTGGTGGTTAATGGTTGTGGGGGTTGATTGTTGTGGTGGTTAATGGTTGTGGTGGTAAATTATTGTGGTGGTTGATGGTTGTGGTGGTTGATTGTTGTGGTGGTTGATTGTTGTGGTGGTTGATGGGTGTGGTTGGGGGTTAATTGCAGTGGTGGTTGTTGTGGTTCGTGATGGTAGTGGTTGATTGTTGTACTTTATGTAGTGGCGATTGTTGGTTATAGTTCGCGTGGGTGGTGGTTTATTGTGTTGTTTGGTGGTAGTGGTGGTTGATTGTTGGTGGTAGTGGTGGTTGATTGTTGAGGTTGTTGGTGGTGGTTTATGGTTGTTGGTGGTTGATAGTTGTGGTTAATGGTAGTGGTTGTTGATAGTAGTGGTTGAGGGCAGTGGTAGATGGTGGTTGTGGTCGTTTGTGGTTGACTGTACTGGTAGTTGTTGAGGTTCGTGATATTGGTGGTTGATTGTTGTATTTTGTGGTAGTGGTGGTTGATTATATTTGGCAGTAGTGGTGTTTGATTGTTGTTGGTGGTAGGGGTGGTTGATTGTTGTGGTTGGTGTTGGTTTATGGTTGTTGTTGATAGTAGTGGTGATTGATTGTTGTGATTGTTGATGATTGAGGTGGTTGATGATTGTTTAGGTTGATGGTTATTGATGGTTATGGTTATTGATAGTAGTTGAAATTGAAATTGAAATAAGTTTATTGAGGTAAAATACACACAAAGGGATGAGGAAGCTCAAGCTATTCTCACCCCGTTCAGTACAACGTGTTCATACATATATAGACACACATCACAAACAATAAACATATTACCGAACATTCTGAGAGATAAACATATACATTTCCTCCTTTACACAAGTAGTATGGTATCAGACGTACACACAAATACTTTTATGACTTAGGTATACTGTATAGACAATTTGCAAAAGACATGCAGATAATTCAACAAAAGATTACAGTCTTGGTGCAAAATTCTTATATCTCTCCAGAATACCATCAACCTTTCCGTTGTGACACATCCAGGCTATTTGTTCAGGAACAGTCCTTATCTCAGTGTTTCTATATACATTAATCAACGGACAATCAAGAACATAATGGGCAAGGATGTGAGACCTTAACATACCACATAGTTTACACTTCGGGTCATTATCATGAACACCTATCCCATATTCCCAGTAATATTTGTACCCAAGCCTGAGCCGCATGTGTACAGTCACTCCAAGCATTTCTCCTTTTGCCATAAGTGAAATGGGTGTTTTGACTAACACACACATGTAGTGTTGCTTGGTTTGACTTCCCTCATACATTATACCTCTCCTCGCTACTTCTGCCTGTGCCTGAATATTTCTGATTTTGCTTCTTATTTGTCTCATTGTGAATTTGCATTCGATGTCAACTTGTGGTTTTGATGTGGCACGTTTGGCCAAGTCATCCGCCACCTCGTTGAGCACTATTCCAACATGAGATGGAATCCACATGAATTTTACATTGTGACCTTTCAGCCGCATCTCAGTTATCCTTTTCTTACAATCCTCAACTATGGACATGAAGACTGGATTTCGACTGTTTAAGGACTCAAGTGCTCCTCGGCTATCGACAAATACAAAAACATCTTTGTCGTCATGACGTACTTCCTCCAAACACGCCAGAATGGCCTGCAGTTGAGCACTGATAGTAATGGTGGTTGGTTGTTGTAGTTAGAGGAGGAGGTCGAGGAGGAAGGAGGAGGAGTAAGGAGGAGAAAGAGGAGGCAGGAGGAGGTCGAGGAGGAAGGAGAAGGTCGAAGAGGAAGGAGAAGGTCGAGGAGGAAGGAGAAGGTCGAGGAGGAAGGAGAAGGTCGAAGAGGAAGGAGAAGGTCAATGAAGAAAGAGGAGAAGGTCGAGGAGGAAGGAGAAGGTCGAGGAGGAAGGAGAAGGTCGAGGACGTAGGAGAAGGTCGAGGAGGAAGGAGAAGGTCAAGGAAGAAAGTGGAGAAGGTGGAGGAGGAAGGAGAAGGTCAAGGAAGAAAGAGGAGAAGGTCGAGGAGGAAGGAGAAGGTCGAGGAGGAAGGAGAAGGTCGAGGAGGAAGGAGAAGATCGAGGAGGAAGGAGAAGGTCGAGGAGGAAGGAGAAGGTCAAGGAAGAAAGAGGAGAAGGTCGAGGAGGAAGAATGAGAAGGTCGAGGAGGAGAAGGTGTTGGTGGTGGCTGTTGGTTGTTGTTAGTGGATGATGATGGTTGAAGAACATAGAAGGATTAGGAAAAATAAGGACGGCAGGAACGAGAAGGAAGTTTAAGGTAGGAGTAGGAAGATTACGGAAGGTGGAGTGGTGGAGAGTGGTGTGTGACAGTGGTGGAGAGTAGTGTGTGACAGTGGTGGAGAGTGGTGTGTGACAGTGGTGGAGAGTGGTGTGTGACAGTGGTGGAGAGTGGTGTGTGACAGTGGTGGAGAGTGGTGTGTGGCAGTGGTGGGGAGTGGTGTGTGACAGTGGTGGAGAGTAGTGAGTGGCAGTGGTGGAGAGTGGTGTGTGACAGTGGTGGAGAGTGGTGTGTGACAGTGGTGGAGAGTGGAGTGTGACAGTGGTGGAGAGTAGTGAGTGGCAGTTGTGGAGAGTGGTGTGTGACAGTGGTGGAGAGTGGTGTGTGACAGTGGTGGAGAGTGATGTGTGACAGTGGTGGAGAGTGATGTGTGGCAGTGGTGGAGAGTGGTGAGTGGCAGTGGTGAAGAGTAGTGAGTGGCAGTTGTGGAGAGTGGTGTGTGACAGTGGTGGAGACTGGTGTGTGAAAGTGGTGGAGAGTGATGTGTGGCAGTGGTGGAGAGTGGTGTGTGACAGTGTTGGAGAGTAGTGTGTGGCAGTGGTGGAGAGTGGTGTGTGACAGTGGTGGAGACTGGTGTGTGACAGTGGTGGAGAGTGATGTGTGGCAGTGGTGGAGAGTGGTGTGTGACAGTGGTGGAGAGTAGTGAGTGGCAGTTGTGGAGAGTGGTGTGTGGCAGTGATGGAGAGTGGTGTGTGACAGTGATGGAGAGTGGTGTGTGACAGTGGTGGAGAGTGGTGTGTGAGTGGTGGAGAGTGGTGTGTGGCAGTGGTGGAGAGTGGTGTGTGACAGTGGTGGAGACTGGTGTGTGACAGTGGTGGAGAGTGGTGTGTGACAGTGGTTGAGAGTGGTGTGTGACAGTGGTGGAGAGTGGTGTGTGACAGTGTTGGAGAGTGGTGTGTGGCAGTGGTGGAGAGCGGTGTGTGACAGTGGTGGAGAGTAGTGAGTGGCAGTTGTGGAGAGTGGTGTGTGACAGTGGTGGAGAGTGGTGTGTGGCAGTGGTGGAGAGTGGTGTGTGGCAGTGGTGGAGAGAGGTGTGTGACAGTGGTATGGAGTGGTGTGTGGCAGTGGTGGAGAGTGGTGTGTGGCAGTGGTGGAGAGTGATGTGTGGCAGTGGTGGAGAGTGGTGTGTGACAGTGGTGGAGAGTGATGTGTGGCAGTGGTGGAGAGTGGTGTGTGACAGTGGTGGAGAGTGGTGTGTGGCAGTGGTGGAGAGTGGTGTGTGACAGTGGTGGAGAGTGATGTGTGGCAGTGGTGGTGAGTGGTGTGTGGCAGTAGTGGAGAGTGGTGTGTGACAGTGGTGGAGAGTGGTGTGTGACAGTGGTGGAGAGTGGTGTGTGACAGTGGTGGAGAGTGGTGTGTGACAGTAGTAGGGAGTGGTGTGTGACAGTGGTGGAGAGTGGTGTGTGGCAGTGGTGGAGAGTGGTGTGTGACAGTGGTGGAGAGTGGTGTGTGACAGTGGTGGAGAGTGGTGTGTGACAGTGGTGGAGAGTGGTGTGTGACAGTGGTGGAGAGTGGTGTGTGACAGTGGTGGAGAGTGGTGTGTGACAGTGGTGGAGAGTGGTGAGTGACAGTGGTGGAGAGTGGTGTGTGACAGTGGTGGAGAGTGGTGTGTGACAGTGGTGGAGAGTGGAGTGTGACAGTGGTGGAGAGTGGTGTGAGACAGTGGTGGAGAGTGGTGTGTGACAGTGGTGGAGAGTGGTGTGTGACAGTGGTGGAGCGTGGTGTGTGACAGTGGTGGAGAGTGGTGTGTGACAGTGGTGGAGAGTGGTGTGTGACAGTGGTGGAGAGTGGTGAGTGACAGTGGTGGAGAGTGGTGTGTGACAGTGGTGGAGAGTGGTGTGTGACAGTGGTGGAGAGTGGTGTGTGGCAGTGGTGGAGAGTGGTGTGTGACAGTGGTGGAGAGTGGTGAGTGACAGTGGTGGAGAGTGGTGTGTGAAAGTGGTGGAGAGTGGTGTGTGGCAGTGGTGGAGAGTAGTGTGTGTCAGTGGTGGAGGGTGGTGTTTCACTGTGGTGGAGAGTGGTGAGTGACAGTGGTGGAGAGTGGTGTGTGGCAGTGGTGGAGAGTAGTGTGTGTCAGTGGTGGAGGGTGGTGTTTCACTGTGGTGGAGAGTGGTGTGTGGTAGTGGTGGAGAGTGGTGTGTGGCAGTGGTGGAGAGTAGTGTGTGTCAGTGGTGGTGGGTGGTGTTTGACTGTGGTGGAGAGTGGTGTGTGGTAGTGGTGGAGAGTGGTGTGTGGCAGTGGTGGCGAGTGGTGTGTGGCAGTGGTGGAGAGTGGTGTGTGGTAGTGGTGGAGAGTGGTGTGTGACAGTGGTGGAGAGTGGTGAGTGACAGTGGTGGAGAGTAGTGTGTGTCAGTGGAAGAGGGTGGTGTTTCACTGTGGTGGAGAGTGGTGTGTGGTAGTGGTGGAGAGTGGTGTGTGGCAGTGGTGGAGAGTAGTGTGTGTCAGTGGTGGTGGGTGGTGTTTGACTGTGGTGGAGAGTGGTGTGTGGTAGTGGTGGAGAGTGGTGTTTGACTGTGGTGGAGAGTGGTGTGTGGTAGTGGTGGAGAGTGGTGTGTGACAGTGGTGGAGAGTGGTGTGTGACAGTGGTGGAGAGTAGTGTGTGGCAGTGGTGGAGAGTAGTGTGTGACAGTGATGGAGAGTGGTGAGGGGCAGTGGTGGAGAGTGGTGTGTGGCAGTGGTGGAGAGTTGTGTTTGGCAGTGGTGGAGAGTGGTGTGTGACATTGGTGGAGAGTGGTGTGTGACAGTGGTGGAGAGTGGTGTGTGGCAGTGGTGGAGAGTAGTGTGTGACAGTGGTGGAGAGTGGTGAGGGGCAGTGGTGGAGAGTGGTGTGTGGCAGTGGTGGAGAGTTGTGTTTGGCAGTGGTGGAGAGTGGTGTGTGACATTGGTGGAGAGTTGTGTTTGGCAGTGGTGGAGAGTGGTGTGTGACATTGGTGGAGAGTGGTGTGTGACAGTGGTGGAGAGTTGTGTTTGGCAGTGGTGGAGAGTGGTGTGTGGAAGTGGTGGAAAGTGCTGTGTGTGGCAGTGGTGGAGAGTGGTGTGTGGCAGTGGTGGAGAGCGGTGTGTGACAGTGGTGGAGAGTGGTGTGTGACAGTGGTGGAGAGTGGTGAGTGGCAGTGGTGGAGAGTAGTGAGTGGCAGTTGTGGAGAGTGGTGAGTGGCAGTTGAGGAGAGTGGTGTGTGACAGTGGTGGAGAGTGGTGTGTGGCAGTGGTGGAGAGTGGTGTATGATAGTGGTGGAGAGTGGTGTGTTGCAGTGGTGGAGAGTGGTGTGTGGCAGTGGTGGAGAGTGGTGTGTGGCAGTGGTGGAGAGTGGTGAGAAGCAGTGGTGGAGAGTTGTGTGTGAGTGGTGGAGAGTGGTGTGTGACAGTGGTGGAGAGTGGTGTGTGACAGTGGTGGAGAGTGGTGTGTGGCAGTGATGGAGAGTGGTGTGTGGCAGTGGTGGAGAGTGGTGTGTGGCAGTAGTGGAGAGTAGTGAGTGGCAGTGGTGGAGAGTGGTGTGTGAGTGGTGGAGAGTGGTGTGTGGCAGTGGCGGAGAGTGTTGAGGGGCAGTGGTGGAGAGTGGTGTGTGGCAGTGGTGGAGAGTGGTGAGTGGCAGCGGTGGAGAGTGGTGTGTGAGTGGTGGAGAGTGGTGTGTGGCAGTGGAGGAGAGTGGTGTGTGACAGTGCTGGAGAGTGGTGTGTGGCAGTGGTGGAGAGTGGTGTGTGACAGTGGTGGAGAGTGGTGAGCGACAGTGGTAGAGAGTGGTGAGCGACAGTGGTGGAGAGTGGTGTGTTACAGTGGTGGAGAGTGGTGTGTGACAGTGGTGGAGAGTGGTGTGTGGCAGTGGTGGAGAGTGGTGAGTGACAGTGGTGGAGAGTGGTGAGTGGCAGTGGTGGAGAGTGGTGAGTGGCAGTTGTGGAGAGTGGTGAGTGGCAGTGGTGGAGAGTGGTGTGTGACAGTGGTTGAGAGTGATGAGGGGCAGTGGTGGAGAGTGGTGTGTGAGTTGTGGAGAGTGGTGAGTGGCAGTGGTGGAGAGTGATGAGGGGCAGTGGTGGAGAGTGGTGTGTGAGTTGTGGAGAGTGGTGAGTGGCAGTGGTGGAGAGTGGTTAGGGGCAGTGGTGGAGAGTGGTGTGTGAGTTGTGGAGAGTGGTTAGGGGCAGTGGTGGAGAATGGTGAGGGGCAGTGGCGGAGAGTGTTGAAGGGCAGTGGTGGAGAGTAGTGTGTGGCAGAGGTGGTGTGTGGCAGTGGTGGAGAGTGGTGAGTGGCAGTGGTGGAGAGTGGTGAGTGGCAGTGGTGGAGAGTGGTGTGTGGCAGTGGTGGAGAGTGGTGTGTGACAGTGGTGTAGAGTGTTGAGGGGCAGTTGTGGAGAGTGGTGTTGGCAGTGGTGGAGAGTGGTGTGTGAGTTGTGGAGAGTGGTGAGTGGCAGTGGTGGAGAGTGGTGTTGGCAGTGGTGGAGAGTGGTGAGTGGCAGTGGTGGAGAGTGGTGAGTGGGAGTGGTGGAGAGTGGTGTTGACAGTGGTGGAGAGTGGTGAGTGGCAGTGGTGGAGAGTGGTGTGTGAGTTGTGGAGAGTGGTGAGTGGGAGTGGTGGAGAGTGGTGTTGGCAGTGGTGGAGAGTGGTGAGTGGCAGTGGTGGAGAGTGGTGTGTGAGTTGTGGAGAGTGGTGAGTGGCAGTGGTGGAGAGTGGTGTTGGCAGTGGTGGAGAGTGATGTGTGGCAGTGGTGGAGAGTGGTGTTGGCAGTGGTGGAGAGTGGTGAGTAACAGTGGTGGAGAGTGGTGTGTGAGTGGTGGAGAATGATGAGTGGCAGTGGTGGAGAGTGGTATGAGGCAGTGACGGAGAGTGGTGTGTGGCAGTGGTGGAGAGTGATGTGTGGCAGTGGTGGAGAGTGGTGTGTGAGTGGTGGAGAATGATGAGTGGCAGTGGTGGAGAGTGGTGTGTGGCAGTGGTGGAGAGTGGTGTGTGACAGTAGTGGAGAGTGGTGAGTGACAGTGGTGGAGAGTGGTGTGTGAGTGGTGAAGAATGGTGAGTGGCAGTAGTGGAGAGCGGTGTGTGGCAGTGGTGGGGAGTGGTGTGTGACAGTGGTGGAGAGTGGTGAGTGACAGTGGTGGGGAGTGGTGTGTGACAGTGGTGGAGAGTGGTGTGTGACAGTGGTGGAGAGTGGTGTGTGGTAGTGGTGGAGAGTGGTGTGTGGTAGTGGTGGAGAGTGGTGTGTGACAGTAGTGGAGAGTGGTGTGTGGCAGTGGTGGAGAGTGGTGTGTGGCAGTGGTGGAGAGTGGTGTGTGGCAGTGGTGGAGAGTGGTGTGTGACAGTGGTGGAGAGTGGTGTGTGACAGTGGTGGAGAGTGGTGTGTGGCAGTGGTGGAGAGTGGTGTGTGACAGTAGTGGAGAGTGGTGTGTGACAGTGGTGGAGAGTGGTGTGTGACAGTGGTGGAGAGTGGTGTGTGACAGTAGTGGAGAGTGGTGTGTGACAGTGGTGGAGAGTGGTGTGTGGCAGTGGTGGAGAGTGGTGTGTGACAGTAGTGGAGAGTGGTGAGTGACAGTGGTGGAGAGTGGTGTGTGACAGTGGTGGAGAGTGGTGTGTGGTAGTGGTGGAGAGTGGTGTGTGGTAGTGGTGGAGAGTGGTGTGTGGTAGTGGTGGAGAGTGGTGTGTGGTAGTGGTGGAGAGTGGTGTTTGACTGTGGTGGAGAGTGGTGTGTGGCAGTGGTGGAGAGTGGTGTGTGACAGTGGTGGAGAGTGGTGAGTGACAGTGGTGGAGAGTGGTGTGTGACAGTGGTGGAGAGTGGTGAGTGACAGTGGTGGAGAGTGGTGTGTGGCAGTGGTTGAGAGTGGTGAGTGACAGTGGTGGAGAGTGGTGTGTGGCAGTGGTTGAGAGTGGTGAGTGACAGTGGTGGAGAGTGGTGTGTGACTGTGGTGGAGAGTGGTGTGTGGCAGTGGTGGAGAGTGGTGTGTGACAGTGGTGGAGAGTGGTGAGTGACAGTGATGGAGAGTGGTGTGTGACCGTGGTGGAGAGTGGTGAGTGACAGTGGTGGAGAGTGGTGTGTGACAGTGGTGGAGAGTGGTGAGTGGCATTGGTGGAGAGTGGTGAGAAGCAGTGGTAGAGAGTTGTGTGTGAGTGGTGGAGAGTGGTGTGTGGCATTGGTGGAGAGTGGTGAGAAGCAGTGGTAGAGAGTTGTGTGTGAGTGGTGGAGAGTGGTGAGCGGCAGTGGTGGAGAGTGGTGAGGGGCAGTGGTGGAGAGTGATGTGTGAGTGGTGGAGAGTGGTGTGTGAGTTGTGGAGAGTGGTGAGTGGCAGTGGTGGAGAGTGGTGAGTGGCAGTGGTGGAGAGTGGTGAGTGACAGTGGTGGAGAGTGGTGTGTGGCAGTGGTGGAGAGTGGTGTATGAGTGGTGGAGAGTGGTGAGTGGCAGTGGTGGAGAGTGGTGTGTGGCATTGGTGGAGAGTGGTGAGAAGCAGTGGTAGAGAGTTGTGTGTGAGTGGTGGAGAGTGGTGAGTGGCAGTGGTGGAGAGTGGTGTTGGCAGTGGTGGAGAGTGATGTGTGAGTGGTGGAGAGTGGTGAGTGGCAGTTGTGGAGAGTGGTGTTGGCAGTGGTGGAGAGTGGTGTGTGACAGTGGTGGAGAGTGTTGTGTGGCAGTGGTGGAGAGTGGTGTGTGGCAGTGGTGGAGAGTGGTGTGTGACAGTGGTGGAGAGTGGTGTGTGACAGTGGTGGAGAGTGATGTGTGAGTGGTGGAGAGTGGTGAGTGGCAGTGGTGGAGAGTGGTGTGTGAGTTGTGGAGACTGGTGAGTGGCAGTGGTGGAGAGTGGTGTTGGCAGTGGTGGAGAGTGATGTGTGGCAGTGGTGGAGAGTGATGTGTGAGTGGTGGAGAGTGGTGAGTGGCAGTGGTGGAGAGTGGTGTTGGCAGTGGTGGAGAGTGATGTGTGGCAGTGGTGGAGAGTGGTGTGTGAGTTGTGGAGACTGGTGAGTGGCAGTGGTGGAGAGTGGTGTTGGCAGTGGTGGAGAGTGATGTGTGGCAGTGGTGGAGAGTGGTGTTGGCAGTGGTGGAGAGTGGTGAGTAACAGTGGTGGAGAGTGGTGTGTGAGTGGTGGAGAATGATGAGTGGCAGTGGTGGAGCGTGGTATGAGGCAGTGACGGAGAGTGGTGTGTGACAGTGGTGGAGAGTGGTGTGTGGCAGTGGTGGAGAGTGGTGTGTGGCAGAGGTGGAGAGTGGTGTGTGACTGTGGTGGAGAGTGGTGTGTGACAGTGGTGGAGAGTGGTGAGAAGCAGTGGTGGAGAGTTGTGTGTGAGTGGTGGAGAGTGGTGAGTGGCAGTGGTGGAGAGTGGTGTGTGACAGTGGTGGAGAGTGGTGTGTGACAGTGGTGGAGAGTGGTGTGTGGCAGTGGTGGAGAGTGGTGAGTGGCAGTGGTGGAGAGTGGTTAGGGGCAGTGGTGGAGAGTGGTGTGTGACAGTGGTGGAGAGTGGTGAGGGGCAGTGGCGGAGAGTGTTGAAGGGCAGTGGTGGAGAGTAGTGTGTGGCAGAGGTGGTGTGTGGCAGTGGTGGAGAGTGGTGAGTGGCAGTGGTGGAGAGTGGTGAGTGGCAGTGGTGAAGAGTGGTGTGTGGCAGTGGTGGAGAGTGGTGAGTGGCAGTGGTGAAGAGTGGTGTGTGGCAGTGGTGGAGAGTGGTGTGTGACAGTGGTGTAGAGTGGTGAGTGACAGTGGTGTAGAGTGTTGAGGGGCAGTGGTGGAGAGTGGTGAGGGGCAGTGGTGGAGAGTGGTGTGTGACAGTGGTGGAGAGTGGTGTGTGACAGTGGTGGAGAGTGGTGAGTGACAGTGGTGGAGAGTGGTGTGTGACAGTGGTGGAGAGTGGTGTGTGACAGTGGTGGAGAGTGGTGAGTGGCAGTTGTGGAGAGTGGTGTGTGGCAGTGGTGGAGAGTAGTGTGTGACAGTGGTGGAGAGTGGTGTGTGACAGTGATGGAGAGTGGTGTGTGGCAGTTGTGGAGAGTGGTGTGTGACAGTGGTGGAGAGTGGTGAGTGACAGTGATGGAGAGTGGTGTGTGACAGTGGTGGAGAGTGGTGTGTGACAGTGGTGGAGAGTGGTGAGTGGCAGTTGTGGAGAGTGGTGTGTGACAGTGGTGGAGAGTGGTGTGTGACAGTGGTGGAGAGTGGTGTGTGGCAGTGGTGGAGAGTAGTGTGTGACAGTGGTGGAGAGTGGTGTGTGGCAGTGGTGGAGAGTGGTGTGTGGCAGTGGTGGAGAGTGGTGTGTGGCAGTTGTGGAGAGTGGTGTGTGACAGTGGTGGAGAGTGGTGAGTGGCAGTTGTGGAGAGTGGTGTGTGGCAGTGGTGGAGAGTGGTGTGTGGCAGTTGTGGAGAGTGGTGTGTGACAGTGGTGGAGAGTGGTGTGTGACAGTGGTGGAGAGTGGTGAGTGACAGTGGTGGAGAGTGGTGTGTGACAGTGGTGGAGAGTGGTGTGTGACAGTGGTGGAGAGTGGTGTGTGGCAGTGGTGGAGAGTGGTGTGTGGCAGTGGTGGAGAGTGGTGTGTGACAGTGGTGGAGAGTGGTGTGTGACAGTGGTGGAGAGTGGTGTGTGACAGTGGTGGAGAGTGGTGTGTGACAGTAGTGGAGAGTGGTGTGTGACAGTGGTGGAGAGTGGTGTGTGACAGTAGTAGAGAGTGGTGTGTGACAGTGGTGGAGAGTGGTGTGTGACAGTGGTGGGGAGTGGTGTGTGACAGTAGTGGAGAGTGGTGTGTGACAGTAGTGGAGAGTGGTGTGTGACAGTGGTGGAGAGTGGTGTGTGACAGTGGTGGAGAGTGGTGTTGGCAGTGGTGGAGAGTGGTGTGTGAGTTGTGGAGAGTGGTGAGTGGCAGTGGTGGAGAGTGGTGTTGGCAGTGGTGGAGAGTGATGTGTGGCAGTGGTGGAGAGTGGTGTGTGAGTGGTGGAGAATGATGAGTGGCAGTGGTGGTGAGTGGTGTTGGCAGTGGTGGAGAGTGGTGAGTAACAGTGGTGGAGAGTGGTGTGTGAGTGGTGGTGAATGATGAGTGGCAGTGGTGGAGAGTGGTGAGTGGCAGTGGTGGAGAGTGGTGTTGGCAGTGGTGGAGAGTGATGTGTGGCAGTGGTGGAGAGTGGTGGAGAATGATGAGTGGCAGTGGTGGTGAGTGGTGTTGGCAGTGGTGGAGAGTGGTGAGTAACAGTGGTGGAGAGTGGTGTGTGAGTGGTGGAGAATGATGAGTGGCAGTGGTGGAGAGTGGTGTGTGGCAGTGATGGAGAGTAGTGAGTGGCAGTGGTGGAGATTGGCGAGTGGCAGTGGTGGAGAGTGGTTTGTGGCAGTGGTGGAGAGTAGTGAGTGGCAGTGGTGGAGAGTGGCGAGTGGCAGTGGTGGAGAGTGGTGTGTGAATGGTGAAGAATGGTGAGTGGCAGTGGTGGAGAGTGGTGTGTGGCAGTGGTGGAGAGTGGTATGAGGCAGTAGTGGAGAGTGGTGTGTGACAGTGGTGGAGAGTGGTGTGTGGCAGTGGTGGAGAGTGGTATGAGGCAGTAGTGGAGAGTGGTGTGTGACAGTGGTGGAGAGTGGTGTGTGACAGTGGTGGAGAGTGGTGTGTGGCAGTGGTGGAGAGTGGTGTGTGACAGTGGTGGAGAGTGGTGTGTGGCAGTGGTGGGGAGTGGTGTGTGACAGTGGTGGAGAGTGGTGTGTGACAGTGGTGGAGAGTGGTGTGTGACAGTGGTGGAGAGTGGTGAGGGGCAGTGGTGGAGAGTGGTGTTGGGCAGTGGTGGAGAGTGGTGTGTGACAGTGGTGGAGAGTGGTGTGTGACAGTGGTGGAGAGTGGTGTGTGACAGTGGTGGAGAGTGGTGTGTGACAGTAGTGGAGAGTGGTGTGTGACAGTGGTGGAGAGTGGTGTGTGGCAGTGGTGGAGAGTGGTGTGTGACAGTGGTGGAGAGTGGTGTGTGACAGTGGTGGAGAGTGGTGTGTGACAGTGGTGGAGAGTGGTGTGTGACAGTGGTGGAGAGTGGTGTGTGACAGTGGTGGCGAGTGGTGTGTGACAGTGGTGGAGAGTGGTGTGTGGCAGTGGTGGAGAGTGGTGTGTGACAGTGGTGGAGAGTGGTGAGTGACAGTGGTGGTGAGTGGTGTGTGACAGTGGTGGAGAGTGGTGTGTGACAGTGATGTAGAGTGGTGTGTGACAGTGGTGGAGAGTGGTGTGTGACAGTGGTGGAGAGTGGTGAGTGGCAGTTGTGGAGAGTGGTGTGTGGCAGTGGTGGAGAGTGGTGTGTGACAGTGGTGGAGAGTGGTGAGTGACATTGGTGTAGAGTGGTGTGTGACAGTGGTGGAGTGTGGTGTGTCGCAGTGGTGGAGAGTGGTGAGGGGCAGTGATGGAGAGTGGTGTGTGACAGTGGTGGAGAGTGGTGAGTGACAGTGGTGGAGAGTGGTGTGTGGCAGTGGTGGAGGGTAGTGTGCGACAGTGGTGGAGAGTGGTGTGTGGCAGTGGTGGAGAGTGGTGGAGAGTGGTGTGTGGCAGTGGTGGAGAGTGGTGTGTGACTGTGGTGGAGAGTGGTGTGTGGCAGTGGTGGAGTGTTGTGTGTGGCAGTGGTGGAGAGTGGTAGGTGGCAGTGGTGGAGAGTGGTGAGCGACAGTGGTGGAGAGTGGTGTGTGACAATGGTGGAGAGTTGTGAGGGGCAGTGGTGTAGAGTGGTGAGGGGCAGTGGTGGAGAGTGGTGTGTGACAGTGGTGGAGAGTGGTGAGTGACAGTGGTGGAGAGTGGTGTGTGACAGTGGTGGAGAGTAGTGTGTGACAGTGGTGTAGAGTGGTGAGGGGCAGTGGTGGAGAGTGGTGTGTGGCTGTGGTGGAGAGTGGTGTGTGACAGTGGTGGAGAGTAGTGTGTGACAGTGGTCTAGAGTGATATTTGAGTGGTGGAGAGTGGTGTGTGACAGTGGTGGAGAGTGGTGTGTGGCAGTGGTGGAGAGTGGTGTGTGGCAGTGGTAGAGAGTGGTGAGGGGCAGTGGTGGAGAGTGGTGTGTGGCAGTGGTGGAGAGTGGTGTGGGACAGTGGTGGAGAGTGGTGAGTGACAGTGGTGGAGAGTGGTGTGTGACAGTGGTGGAGAGTAGTGTGTGACAGTGGTGTAGAGTGGTGAGGGGCAGTGGTGGAGAGTGGTGTGTGGCAGTGGTGGAGAGTGGTGTGTGACAGTGGTGGAGAGTGGTGTGTGAGTGGTGGAGAGTGGTGTGTGGCAGTGGAGGAGAGTGGTGTGTGACAGTGGTGGAGAGTGGTGTGTGACAGTGGTGGATAGTGGTGTGTGGCAGTGGTGGAGAGTGGTGTGTGGCAGTGGTGGAGAGTGATGTGTGGCAGTTGTGGAGAGTGGTGTGTGGCAGTGGAGGAGAGTGGTGTGTGACAGTGGTGGAGAGTGGTGTGTGACAGTGGTGGAGAGTGGTGTGTGGCAGTTGTGGAGAGTGGTGTGTGGCAGTGGTGGAGAGTGGTGAGTGACAGTGGTGGAGAGTGGTGAGGGGCAGTGGTCTAGAGTGATATGTGAGTGGTGGAGAGTGGTGAGTGGCAGTTGTGGAGTGGGATGAGGGGCAGTGGTGGAGAGTGGTGTGTGAGTGGTTGAGAATGATGAGTGGCATTGGTGGAGAGTAGTGTGTGGCAGTGGTGGAGAGTGGTGTGTGGCAGTGGTGGAGAGTGGTGTGTGACAGTGGTGGAGAGTGGTGTGTGACAGTGGTGGAGAGTGGTGAGGGGCAGTGGTGTAGAGTGGTGAGGGGCAGTGGTGGAGAGTGGTGTGTGACAGTGGTGGAGAGTGGTGTGTGACAGTGGTAGAGAGTGGTGAGTGGCAGTGGTGGAGAGTGGTGTGGGACAGTGGTGGAGAGTGGTGAGTGGCAGTGGTGAAGAGTGGTGAGTGGCAGTGATGGAGAGTGGTGTGTGAGTGGTGGAGAGTGGTGAGTGGCAGTGGTGGAGAGTGGTGTGTGGCAGTGGTGGAGAGTAGCGAGTGGCAGTGGTGGAGAGTCGCGAGTGGCAGTGGTGGAGAGTGGTGTGTGAGTGGTGGAGAGTGGTGAGCGACAGTGGTGGAGAGTGGTGTGTGACAGTGGTGGAGAGTGGTGAGGGGCAGTGGTGTAGAGTGGTGAGGGGCAGTGGTGGAGAGTGGTGTGTGACAGTGGTGGAGAGTGGTGAGTGACAGTGGTGGAGAGTGGTGTGTGACAGTGGTGGAGAGTAGTGTGTGACAGTGGTGTAGAGTGGTGAGGGGCAGTGGTGGAGAGTGGTGTGTGGCAGTGGTGGAGAGTGGTGTGTGACAGTGGTGGAGAGTAGTGTGTGACAGTGGTCTAGAGTGATATTTGAGTGGTGGAGAGTGGTGTGTGACAGTAGTGGAGAGTGGTGTGTGGCAGTGGTGGAGAGTGGTGTGTGGCAGTGGTGGAGAGTGGTGAGGGGCAGTGGTGGAGAGTGGTGTGTGGCAGTGGTGGAGAGTGGTGTGTGACAGTGGTGGAGAGTGGTGAGTGACAGTGGTGGAGAGTGGTGTGTGACAGTGGTGGAGAGTAGTGTGTGACAGTGGTGTAGAGTGGTGAGGGGCAGTGGTGGAGAGTGGTGTGTGGCAGTGGTGGAGAGTGGTGTGTGACAGTGGTGGAGAGTGGTGTGTGAGTGGTGGAGAGTGGTGTGTGGCAGTGGAGGAGAGTGGTGTGTGACAGTGGTGGAGAGTGGTGTGTGACAGTGGTGGAGAGTGGTGTGTGGCAGTGGTGGAGAGTGGTGTGTGGCAGTGGTGGAGAGTGGTGTGTGACAGTGGTGGAGAGTGGTGTGTGGCAGTGGTGGAGAGTGGTGTGTGACAGTGGTGGAGAGTGGTGTGTGGCAGTGGAGGAGAGTGGTGTGTGACAGTGGAGGAGAGTGGTGTGTGACAGTGGTGGAGAGTGGTGTGTGACAGTGGAGGAGAGTGGTGTGTGGCAGTGGAGGAGAGTGGTGTGTGGCAGTGGAGGAGAGTGGTGTGTGACAGTGGTGGAGAGTGATGTGTGGCAGTGGAGGAGAGTGGTGTGTGACAGTGGAGGAGAGTGGTGTGTGGCAGTGGAGGAGAGTGGTGTGTGACAGTGGTGGAGAGTGGTGTGTGAGTGGTGGAGAATGATGAGTGGCATTGGTGGAGAGTAGTGTGTGGCAGTGGTGGAGAGTGGTGTGTGGCAGTGGTGGAGAGTGGTGTGTGACAGTGGTGGAGAGTGGTGTGTGACAGTGGTGGAGAGTGGTGAGGGGCAGTGGTGTAGAGTGGTGAGGGGCAGTGGTGGAGAGTGGTGTGTGACAGTGGTGCAGAGTGGTGTGTGACAGTGGTAGAGAGTGGTGAGTGGCAGTGGTGGAGAGTGGTGTGTGACAGTGGTGGAGAGTGGTGAGTGGCAGTGGTGAAGAGTGGTGAGTGGCAGTGATGGAGAGTGGTGTGTGAGTGGTGGAGAGTGGTGAGTGGCAGTGGTGGAGAGTGGTGTGTGGCAGTGGTGGAGAGTAGCGAGTGGCAGTGGTGGAGAGTCGCGAGTGGCAGTGGTGGAGAGTGGTGTGTGAGTGGTGGAGAGTGGTGTGTTTTAGTGGTGGAGAGTGATGTGTGGCAGTGGTGGAGAGTGGTGTGTGGCAGTGGTGGAGAGTGGTGTGTGGCAGTGGTGGAGAGTGGTGTGTGAGTTGTGGAGAGTGGTGAGTGGGAGTGGTGAAGAGTGGTGTTGGCAGAGGTGGAGAGTGGTGAGTGGCAGTGGTAGAGAGTGATGTGTAAGTGGTGGAGAGTGGTGAGGGGCAGTGGTGGAGAGTGGTGTTGGGCATTGGTGGAGAGTGGTGTGTGACAGTGGTGGAGAGTGGTGTGTGACAGTGGTGGAGAGTGGTGTGTGACAGTGGTGGAGAGTGGTGTGTGACAGTAGTGGAGAGTGGTGTGTGGCAGTGGTGGAGAGTGGTGTGTGACAGTGGTGGAGAGTGGTGAGTGACAGTGGTGGAGAGTGGTGTGTGACAGTGGTGGAGAGTGGTGTGTGACAGTGGTGTAGAGTGGTGTGTGACAGTGGTGGAGAGTGGTGTGTGACAGTGGTGGAGAGTGGTGAGTGGCAGTTGTGGAGAGTGGTGTGTGGCAGTGGTGGAGAGTGGTGTGTGACAGTGGTGGAGAGTGGTGAGTGACATTGGTGTAGAGTGGTGTGTGACAGTGGTGGAGTGTTGTGTGTCGCAGTGGTGGAGAGTGGTGAGGGGCAGTGATGGAGAGTGGTGTGTGACAGTGGTGGAGAGTGGTGAGTGACAGTGGTGGAGAGTGGTGTGTGGCAGTGGTGGAGGGTGGTGTGCGACAGTGGTGGAGAGTGGTGTGTGGCAGTGGTGGAGAGTGGTGGAGAGTGGTGTGTGGCAGTGGCGGAGAGTGGTGTGTGACTGTGGTGGAGAGTGGTGTGTGGCAGTGGTGGAGTGTTGTGTGTGGCAGTGGTGGAGAGTGGTGTGTGGCAGTGGTGGAGAGTGGTGAGCGACAGTGGTGGAGAGTGGTGTGTGGCAGTGGTGGACAGTGGTGTGTGACAGTGGTGGAGAGTGGTGTGTGGCAGTGGTGGAGAGTGGTGAGCGACAGTGGTGGAGAGTGGTGTGTGGCGGTGGTGGAGAGTGGTGTGTGCCAGTGGTAGAGAGTGGTGAGGGGCAGTGGTGGAGAGTGGTGAGTGGCAGTGGTGGAGAGTGGTGTGTGGCAGTGGAGGAGAGTGGTGTGTGACAGTAGTGGAGAGTGGTGTGTGACAGTGGTGGAGAGTGGTGTGTGGCAGTGGTGGAGAGTGGTGTGTGACAGTGGTGGAGAGTGGTGTGTGGCAGTGGTGGAGAGTGGTGTGTGGCAGTGGTGGAGAGTGGTGTGTGACAGTGGTGGAGAGTGGTGTGTGGCAGTGGTGGAGAGTGGTGTGTGACAGTGGTGAAGAGTGGTGAGTGACAGTAGTGGAGAGTGGTGTGTGACAGTGGTGAAGAGTGGTGAGTGACAGTAGTGGAGAGTGGTGTGTGGCAGTGGTGGAGAGTGGTGAGTGGCAGTGGTGGAGAGTGGTGTGTGGCAGTGGTCTAGAGTGATATGTGAGTGGTGGAGAGTGGTGTGTGACAGTAGTGGAGAGTGGTGTGTGGCAGTGGTGGAGAGTGGTGTGTGGCAGTGGTAGAGAGTGGTGAGGGGCAGTGGTGGAGAGTGGTGTGTGGCAGTGGTGGAGAGTGGTGTGTGACAGTGGTGGAGAGTGGTGAGTGACAGTGGTGGAGAGTGGTGTGTGACAGTGGTGGAGAGTGGTGTGTGACAGTGGTGTAGAGTGGTGAGGGGCAGTGGTGGAGAGTGGTGTGTGGCAGTGGTGGAGAGTGGTGTGTGACAGTGGTGGAGAGTGGTGTGTGAGTGGTGGAGAGTGGTGTGTGGCAGTGGAGGAGAGTGGTGTGTGACAGTGGTGGAGAGTGGTGTGTGACAGTGGTGGAGAGTGGTGTGTGGCAGTGGTGGAGAGTGGTGTGTGGCAGTTGTGGAGAGTGGTGTGTGGCAGTGGTGGAGAGTGGTGAGTGACAGTGGTGGAGAGTGGTGAGGGGCAGTGGTCTAGAGTGATATGTGAGTGGTGGAGAGTGGTGAGTGGCATTGGTGGAGAGTGGTGTGTGGCAGTGGTGGAGAGTGGTGTGTGGCAGTGGTGGAGAGTGGTGTGTGACAGTGGTGGAGAGTGGTGTGTGACAGTGGTGGAGAGTGGTGAGGGGCAGTGGTGTAGAGTGGTGAGGGGCAGTGGTGGAGAGTGGTGTGTGACAGTGGTGGAGAGTGGTGTGTGACAGTGGTAGAGAGTGGTGAGTGGCAGTGGTGGAGAGTGGTGTGTGACAGTGGTGGAGAGTGGTGAGTGGCAGTGGTGAAGAGTGGTGGGTGGCAGTGATGGAGAGTGGTGTGTGAGTGGTGGAGAGTGGTGAGTGGCAGTGGTGGAGAGTGGTGTGTGGCAGTGGTGGAGAGTAGCGAGTGGCAGTGGTGGAGAGTCGCGAGTGGCAGTGGTGGAGGGTGGTGTGTGAGTGGTGGAGAGTGGTGTGTTTTAGTGGTGGAGAGTGGTGTGTGGCAGTGGTGGAGAGTGGTGTGTGAGTTGTGGAGAGTGGTGAGTGGGAGTGGTGAAGAGTGGTGTTGGCAGAGGTGGAGAGTGGTGAGTGGCAGTGGTAGAGAGTGATGTGTGAGTGGTGGAGAGTTGTGAGTGGCAGTTGTGGAGAGTGGTGTGTGGTAGTGGTGGAGAGTGGTGTGTGAGTGGTGGAGAATGATGAGTGGCATTGGTGGAGAGTGGTGTGTGGCAGTGGTGGAGAGTGGTGTGTGGCAGTGGTGGAGAGTGGTGTGTGGCAGTGGTGGGGAGTGGTGTGTGGCAGTGGTGGAGAGTGGTGAGTGGCAGTTGTGGAGAGTGGTGTGTGGCTGTGGTGGAGAGTGGTGAGTGACAGTGGTGTAGAGTGGTGAGGGGCAGTGGTGTAGAGTGGTGAGGGGCAGTGGTGGAGAGTGGTGTGTGACAGTGGTGGAGAGTGGTGTGTGACAGTGGTGGAGAGTGGTGAGGGGCAGTGGTGTAGAGTGGTGAGGGGCAGTGGTGGAGAGTGGTGTGTGACAATGGTGGAGAGTGGTGTGTGACAGTGGTAGAGAGTGGTGAGTGGCAGTGGTGGAGAGTGGTGTGTGACAGTGGTGGAGAGTGGTGAGTGGCAGTGGTGAAGAGTGGTGAGTGGCAGTGATGGAGAGTGGTGTGTGAGTGGTGGAGAGTGGTGAGTGGCAGTGGTGGAGAGTGGTGTGTGGCAGTGGTGGAGAGTAGCGAGTGGCAGTGGTGGAGAGTCGCGAGTGGCAGTGGTGGAGAGTGGTGTGTGAGTGGTGGAGAGTGGTGTGTTTTAGTGGTGGAGAGTGATGTGTGGCAGGGGTGGAGAGTGGTTTGTGGCAGTGGTGGAGAGTGGTGTGTGGCAGTGGTGGAGAGTCGCGAGTGGCAGTGGTGGAGAGTGGTGTGTGAGTGGTGGAGAGTGGTGTGTTTTAGTGGTGGAGAGTGATGTGTGGCAGTGGTGGAGAGTGGTATGTGACAGTGGTGGAGAGTGGTGTGTGTGGCAGTGGTGGAGAGTGGTGTGTGACAGTAGTAGAGAGTGGTGTGTGGCAGTGGTGGAGAGTGGTGTGTGACAGTGGTGGAGAGTGGTGTGTGACAGTGGTGGAGAGTGGTGTGTGACAGTGGTGGAGAGTGGTGTGTGGTAGTGGTGGAGAGTGGTGTGTGGCAGTGGTGGAGAGTGGTGAGTGACAGTGGTGTAGAGTGGTGAGGGGCAGTGGTGTAGAGTGGTGAGGGGCAGTGGTGGAGAGTGGTGTGTGACAGTGGTGGAGAGTGGTGAGTGGCAGTTGTGGAGAGTGGTGTGTGGCAGTGGTGGAGAGTGGTGAGTGGCAGTTGTGGAGAGTGGTGTGTGGCAGTGGTGGAGAGTGGTGAGTGACAGTGGTGTAGAGTGGTGAGGGGCAGTGGTGTAGAGTGGTGAGGGGCAGTGGTGGAGAGTGGTGTGTGACAGTGGTGGAGAGTGGTGTGTGACAGTGGTGGAGAGTGGTGTGTGACAGTGGTGGAGAGTGGTGTTTGACTGTGGTGGAGAGTGGTGTGTGGAAATAGTGGAGAGTGGTGTGTGGCAGTGGTGGAGAGTGGTGTGTGACAGTGGTGGAGAGTGATGTGTGGTAGTGGTGGAGAGTGATATGTGTCAGTGGTGGCGAGTGGTGTGTGGCAGTGGTGTTGAGTGGTGTGTGGCAGTGGTGGAGAGTGGTGTGTGACAGTGGTGGAGAGTGGTGTGTGACAGTGGTGGAGAGTGGTGTGTGGCAGTGGTGGAGAGTAGTGTGTGACAGTGATGGAGAGTGGTAAGGGGCAGTGGTTTAGAGTGGTGTGTGACAGTGGTGGAGAGTGGTGTGTGACAGTGGTGGAGAGTGGTGTGTGGCAGTGGTGGAGAGTGGTGTGTGGCAGTGGTGGAGAATGGTGTGTGGCAGTGGTGGAGAGTGGTGTGTGGCAGTGGTGGAGAGTGGTGTGTGACAGTGGTGGAGAGTGGTGTGTGACAGTGGTGGAGAGTGGTGAGTGACAGTGGTGGAGAGTGGTGTGTGACAGTGGTGGAGAGTAGTGTGTGACAGTGGTGGAGAGTGGTGTGTGGCAGTGGTGGAGAGTGGTGTGTGGCAGTGGTGGAGAATGGTGTGTGGCAGTGGTGGAGAGTGGTGTGTGGCAGTGGTGTAGAGTGGTGAGGGGCAGTGGTGGAGAGTGGTGTGTGACAGTGGTGGAGAGTGGTGAGTGACAGTGGTGGAGAGTGGTGTGTGACAGTGGTGGAGAGTAGTGTGTGACAGTGGTGGAGAGTGGTGTGTGGCAGTGGTGGAGAGTGGTGTGTGACAGTGGTGGAGAGTGGTGTGTGACAGTGGTGGAGAGTGGTGTGTGACAGTGGTGGAGAGTGGTGCGTGACAGTGGTGGAGAGTGGTGTGTGACAGTGGTGGAGAGTGATATGTGGTAGTGGTGGAGAGTGATGTTTGGCAGTGGTGGAGAGTGGTGTGTGACAGTGGTGGAGAGTGGTGTGTGACAGTGGTGGAGAGTGGTGTGTGATAGTGGTGGAGAGTGGTGTGTGACAGTGGTGGAGAGTGGTGAGTGACAGTGGTGGAGAGTGGTGTGTGACAGTAGTAGAGAGTGGTGTGTGGCAGTGGTGGAGAGTGGTGTATGACATTGGTGGAGAGTGGTGAGTGACAGTGGTGGAGAGTGGTGTGTGGCAGTGGTGGAGAGTGGTGTGTGATAGTGGTGGAGAGTGGTGTGTGGCTGTGGTGGAGAGTGGTGTGTGACAGTTGTGGAGAGTGGTGTGTGACAGTGGTGGAGAGTGGTGTATTACAGTGGTGGAGAGTGGTGTGTGATAGTGGTGGAGAGTGGTGTGTGGCTGTGGTGGAGAGTGGTGTTTGACAGTGGAGGAGAGTGGTGTATGACAGTGGTGGAGAGTGGTGTGTGACAGTGGTGGAGAGTGGTGTGTGTGTAATGACCGCTTACCCTGTCGTAATAACCGCGGCCTCTATTGTAATAACCCGATGTTCCCCAGTATTAATCCTGTTATCTTGTTATCTCTCGTGATCGTAATATACGCTCCCTGTTGTACATCTCTGTCTCTCTTCACTCAATACCCCAGCTTAACACTGTTACAGTCCAGTATGACCCCTCACTGGACTGCCACATATGTAAGAGGAATATTAAATGAGGAAGATACACCAAGGACAAGGGTTATTAGTTAAAAAATATAACAAAACACATTAACACTGCCACCACCTTCCCGACCAACCATACCTGAATGTGTCGATCACCGATCCCCCAGGAAGGCAAGGAATCAGTAACCATGGGACTCCGGGTAATATGGATTTCAGTAATAAATTTTGGAAAATTAGTTTGTGTAATTTACGTTACTAATTTAAATCCAAGGGCAACTTTAGTATCGATTAATTGTTAGGAGAACATGGGGGCTTCCAATACAACACCTAAAAATGACAAAGTAGCAAAATATATCAAAGGGGAGTTAAGTGAATACCACTGGACAAGCTATACCATTTATTTTATGAAAACATGTAAATTAAGACAATTTGAACACATCACCTATTCTATTTCCCTAGAGGCACAATGGATATTTACCGAGGACACAAAACTCAAGTGCTACTATACCTTAAATACCCGCACTACGGGCACGATGTTGATGGCTGCCCTCAGCCCCGAGGATACGGGCTTGCGGCCCTGTTCCTAATACACTCCCAAGACACACTAATGAAATTTTGTTTTTCCAACTTATTGCTGGGAAGGATTACTCCTCCCACCATCTAATACAGCCCCAGGGCTCCACCCATTATTTTGGCAATGGCCAACCATTTAACACGTAGGCCTGAGGTCTGGCTCTCTAGGGCCAATAAGGACTTGGCCCTTATCTCAGGCCAATCACCTTCACTGATCTGCCGTGGAAAGCTACATGAATTCCTGAAGATTGAGTCAGCTCTCCCCAGCTAAGAGAAGGGGGACAAGGCGCCTCTATGGAGCCCCAGTACACCTGCGAGCAATGTTTACAAAACTGATAAATTATGTTCAAGCCTGTCTCCTCTAAGATAGCGAGTAGGGACATTTGACTCTGCCTCGTATGGGGAAGAGGCCGGTGAGAGGGAAAGAGAGGGGATGAGAGGGGATGGAGAGGGGAACATCTGAGTGGGGAATTGAGTGGGAGAAGCCAAGGTATCCAAGACCACCCCACCCTCAGGTCAACCTCTTGACCCTGACAAATGGGCGACAAGGGGGGGGGGGGGGGGAGGAAGAGGAGACGAATGACGGCCAAGGGGAGGGGAGAAGGAAGGAGGGGAGAGGGAGAAGGAAAGGAGGGGAGAAGGAGAAGGAAAGCAGGGGAGAAGGAGCAGGAGAGGAGGGGAGAAGGGAGAACCAATGAGCTGAGCCCCAGATCATTACATGTGAGTGGTGGAGAGTGGTGTGTGGCAGTGGTGGAGAGTGGTGTGTGAGTGGTGGAGAGTGGTGTGTGACAGTTGTGAAGAGTGGTGAGGGGCAGTGTTTTTTTTTTTTTTTTTTTTTTTTTTTTTTTTTTTTTTTTTATTATTTTCTACCACAGACGTGGCCACACATTTACAATGCTAACCAGAATATATACATTTTCTTCTGTCCTCCATGGACAGGGTTAGAGAAGTGTTAAACATATAGTTCAAGGGTTTATTGAACACTCAACCACAGAAGGTGATTCGGTGCTTTTAAAATGCTAAGCTAACCTACATACGTAAATACATAGATACACAGATTTACGTATGTCCTACATAAAGTGTTAGATGTGTCTTTTACATAGTGTCATTAATGTACATTCACAAAGGTGAAATGTAATTCTGATCAGCTTCCATATATACTTTATACCCATACATATACATACACACACACACATATACATACATATATACACACACACATGCATTCACATACATTTGTCTCATTTACCCTGACAGGGTGAGGTAGCTGATAAAGAAACTAGTGTGCAATTAAGCACTTAATCACTGAAGGCAGTGGTGGTGTGTGGCAGTGGTGGAGAGTGGTGTGTGGCAGTGGTGGAGAGTGGTGTGTGGCAGTGGTGGGGAGTGGTGTGTGACAGTGGTGGAGAGTGGTGTGTGGCAGTAGTGGAGAGTAGTGTGTGACAGTGGTGGAGAGTGGTGTGTGGCAGTGGTGGAGAGTGGTGTGTGGCAGTAGTGGAGAGTAGTGTGTGACAGTGGTGGAGAGTGGTGAGGGGCAGTGATGGAGAGTGGTGTGTGACAGTGGTGGAGAGTGGTGTGTGGCAGTGGTGGAGAGTGGTGTGTGACAGTGGTGGAGAGTGGTGTGTGACAGTGGTGGAGAGTGGTGTGTGACAGTGGTGGAGAGTGGTGTGTGACAGTGGTGGAGAGTGGTGTGTGACAGTGGTGGAGAGTGGTGTGTGACAGTGGTGGAGAGTGGTGTGTGGCAGTTGTGGAGAGTGGTGTGTGGCAGTGGTGGAGAGTGGTGTGTGACAGTGGTGGAGAGTGGTGTGTGACAGTGGTGGAGAGTGGTGAGGGGCAGTGGTGGAGAGTGGTGTGTGGCAGTGGTGGAGAGTGGTGTGTGACAGTGGTGGAGAGTGGTGTGTGCCAGTAGTGGAGAGTGGTGAGGGGCAGTGGTGGAGAGTGGTGTGTGACAGTGGTGGAGAGTGGTGAGGGGCAGTGGTGGAGAGTGGTGTGTGGCAGTGGTGGAGAGTGGTGTGTGGCAGTGATGGAGAGTGGTGTGTGACAGTGGTGGGGAATGGTGTGTGGCAGTGGTGGAGAGTGGTGTGTGGCAGTGACGGAGAGTGGTGTGTGGCAGTGGTGGAGAGTGGTGTGTGGCAGTGATGGAGAGTGGTGTGTGACAGTGGTGGAGAGTGGTGTGTGACAGTGGTGGAGAGTGGTGTGTGACAGTGGTGGAGAGTGGTGTGTGGCAGTGGTGGAGAGTGGTGTGTGACAGTGATGGAGAGTGGTGTGTGGCAGTGGTGGGGAGTGGTGAAGGGCAGTGGTGGAGAGTGGTGTGTGACAGTGGTGGAGAGTGGTGTGTGACAGTGGTGGAGAGTGATGTGTGACAGTGGTGGAGAGTAGTGTGTGGCAGTGGTGGAAAGTGGTGAAGGGCAGTGGTGGGGAGTGGTGTGTGCCAGTGGTGGAGAGTGGTGAAGGGCAGTGGTGGGGAGTAGTGTGTGACAGTGGTGGAGAGTGGTGAAGGGCAGTGGTGGGGAGTGGTGTGTGACAGTGGTGGAGAGTGGTGTGTGACAGTGGTGGTAAGTGATGTGTGACAGTGGTGGAGAGTAGTGTGTGACAGTGGTGGAGAGTGGTGTGTGGCAGTGGTGAAGAGTGGTGTGTGGCAGTGGTGGAGAGTGGTGTGTGACAGTGGTGGAGAGTGGTGTGTGGCAGTGGTGAAGAGTGGTGTGTGGCAGTGGTGGAGAGTGGTGTGTGACAGTGGTGGAGAGTGGTGTGTGACAGTGGTGGAGAGTGGTGTGTGACAGTGGTGGAGAGTGGTGTGTGACAGTGGTGGAGAGTGGTGTGTTGCAGTGGTGGAGAGTGGTGTGTGACAGTGGTGGAGAGTGGTGTGTGACAGTGGTGGAGAGTGGTGTGTGACAGTGGTGGAGAGTGGTGTGTGACAGTGGTGGAGAGTGGTGCGTGACAGTGGTGGAGAGTGGTGTGTGACAGTGGTGGAGAGTGGTGAGGGGCAGTGGTGAAGAGTGGTGTGTGACAGTGGTGGAGAGTGGTGTGTTGCAGTGGTGGAGAGTGGTGTGTGGTAGTAGTGGAGAGTGGTGTGTGACAGTGGTGGAGAGTGGTGTGTGACAGTGGTGGAGAGTGGTGTGTGACAGTGGTGGTGAGTGGTGTGTGGCAGTGGTGGAGAGTGGTGTGTGACAGTGGTGGAGAGTGGTGTGTGACAGTGGTGGAGAGTGGTGTGTGGCAGTGGTGGTGAGTGGTGTGTGACAGTGGTGGTGAGTGGTGTGTGACAGTGGTGGAGAGTGGTGTGTGGTAGTAGTGGAGAGTGGTGTGTGACAGTGGTGGAGAGTGGTGTGTGACAGTGGTGGAGAGTGGTGTGTGACAGTGGTGGTGAGTGGTGTGTGGCAGTGGTGGAGAGTGGTGTGTGACAGTGGTGGAGAGTGGTGTGTGACAGTGGTGGTGAGTGGTGTGTGGCAGTGGTGGAGAGTGGTGTGTGACAGTGGTGGTGAGTGGTGTGTGACAGTGGTGGAGAGTGGTGTGTGGCAGTGGTGGAGAGTGTTGTGTGGCAGTGGTGGAGAGTGGTGTGTGGCAGTGGTGGAGAGTGGTGTGTGACAGTGGTGAAGAGTGTTGTGTGAGTGGTGGAGAGTTGTGAGTGGCAGTGGTGGAGAGTGGTGAGGGGCAGTGATGGAGAGTGTTGTGTGGCAGTGGTGGAGAGTGGTGTGTGGCAGTGGTGGAGAGTGGTGTGTGGCAGTGGTGGAGAGTGGTGTGTGACAGTGGTGGAGAGTGGTGAGTGGCAGTGGTGGAAAGTGGTGTGTGACAGTGATGGAGAGTGGTGTGTGACAGTGGTGGAGAGTGGTGAGTGAGAGTGGTGGAGAGTGGTGTGTGGCAGTGGTGGAGAGTGGTGTGTGACAGTGGTGGAGAGTGGTGTGTGGCAGTGGTGGAGAGTGGTTTGTGACAGTGGTGGAGAGTGGTGTGTGACAGTGGTGGAGAGTGTTGAGGGGCAGTGGTGGAGAGTGGTGAGTGACAGTGGTGGAGAGTGGTGAGTGACAGTGGTGGAGAGTGGTGTGTGGCAGTGGTGGAGAGTGGTGAGTGACAGTGGTGGAGAGTGGTGAGTGACAGTGGTGGAGAGTGGTGTGTAACAGTGGTGGAGAGTGATGTGTGAGAGTGGTGGAGAGTGGTGAGTGACAGAGATGGAGAGTGGTATATGAGTGCTGGAGAGTTGTGAGTGGCAGTGGTGGAGAGTGGTAGTGATACTACCCTACTCCTCCTGCTCCTCCTCTGCACCACTACCCTCCTCCTCCTACTCTGCACCACTACCCTCCTCCTCCTCTGCATTACTACCCTCCTCCTCCTCTGCACCACTACCCTCCTCCTCCTCTGCACCACTACCCTCTTCCTTTGCACCACTACCCTCCTCCTCCTCTGCGCCACTACCTTCCTCTTCCTCTGTACCACTACCCTCCTCTTACTCTGCACCACTAACCTCCTCCTCTGCACCACTACCCTCCTCTTCCTCCTCTGCACCACTACCCTCCTTCTCCTCTGCACCAGTACCGTCCACCACTGCACTACTACCCTCCTCCTCTGCACCACTACCCTCCTCCTCGGCACCACTACCCCCCTCCTCCTCTGCACCACTACCTTCCTCCTCCTCTGCACCACTACCCTCCTCCTCTTCTGCACCACTACCCTCCTCCTCCTCTGCACCACTACCCTCCTCCTCTGCACCACTACCCTCCTCCTCTGCACCACTACCCTCCTCCTCCTTTGCACCACTACCCTCCTCCTCCTCTGCACCACTACCCTCCTCCTCTTCTGCACCACTACCCTCCTCCTCCTCTGCACCACTACCCTCCTCCTTTGCACCTATACCCTCCTCCTCTGCACCACTACCCTCCTCCTCCTCTGCACCACTACCCTCCTCCTCTGCACCACTACTCTCCTCCTCCTCTGCACCACTACCCTCCTCCTCCTCTGCACCACTACCCTCCTCCTCTGCACCACTACCCTCCTCCTCCTCTGCACCAGTACCCTCCTCCTCTGCACCACCTCCTCCTCTGCACCACTACCCTCCTCCTCTGCACCACTACCCTCCTCCTCCTCTGCACCACAACCCTCCTCCTTCTCTGCACCACTACCCTCCTCCTCCTCTGCACCATTACCCTCCTCCTCTGCACCACTACCCTCCTGCTCCTCTGCACCACTACCCTCCTCCTCCTCTGCACCACTACCCATCCTCCTCCTCTGCACCACTACCCTCCTCCTCCTCCTTTGCACCACTACTCTCCTCTGCACCACTACCCTCCTCTGCGCCACTACCCTCCTCCTCTGCACCACTACCCTCCTCCTCCTCCTCCTCTGCACCACTACCCTCCTCCTCCTCTGCACCACTACCCTCCTCCTCCTCTGCACCACTACCCTCCTCCTCCTCTGCACCACTACCCTCCTCCTCCTCTGCACCACAACCCTCCTCCTCTTCTGCACCACTACCCTCCTCCTCCTCCTCCTCTGCACCACTATTCTCCTCCTCTGCACCACTACTCTCCTCTTCTGCACCACTACCCTCCTCCTCCTCTGCACCACTACTCTCCTTCTCTGTACCACTACCCTTCTCCTCATGTGCACCAATACCCTCCTTTTCCTCTGCACCACTACCCTCCTCCTCTGTACCACTACCCTCCTCCTCTGCACCACTACCCTCCTCCTCCTCCTCTGCACCACTACCCTCTTCCTCCTCCTCTGCACCACTACCCTCCTCCTCTACACCACTACCCTCCTCCTCCTCCTCTGTACCACTACCCTCCTCCTCCTCTGCATCACTACCCTCCTCTTCCTCCTCTGCACCACTACCCTCCTCCTCCTCTGCACCACTACCCTCTTCCTCCTCCTCTGCACCACTACCCTCCTCCTCCTCTGCACCACTACCCTCCTCCTCCTCCTCTGCACCACTACCCTCCTCCTCCTCCTCTGCACCAATCCCCTCCTCCTCCTCTGCACCACTACCCTCCTCCTCTGCACCACTACCCTCCTCCTCCTCTGCACCACTACCCTCCTCCTCCTCCTCTGCACCACTACTCTCCTCCTCTGCACCACTACTCTCCTCCTCTGCACCACTACTCTCCTCCTCTGCACCACTACCCTCCTCCTCCTCTGCACCAATACTCTCCTTCTCTGTACCACTACCCTCCTCCTCCTCCTCTGCACCACTACCCTCCTCCTCTGCACCACTACCCTCCTCCTCCTCTGCACCACTTCCCTCCTCCTCTGCACCACTAGCCTCCTCCTCCTCTGCACCACTACCCTCCTCCTCTTCCTCTGCACCACTACCCTCCTCCTCCTCTGCATCACTACCCTCCTCCTCCTCCTCTGCACCACTACCCTCCTCCTCCTCTGCACCACTACCCTCCTCCTCCTCTGCACCACTATCCTCCTCCTCCTCCGCACCACTACCCTCCTCCTCCTCTGCACCACTACCCTCCTCCTCTGCACCACTACCCTCCTCCTCCTCCTCTGCACCACTACCTCCTCATCCTCTGGACCACTACCCTCCTCCTCCCCCTCTGCACCACTACCCTCCTCCTCCTGTGCACCACTACCCTCTTCCTTCTCTGCACCACTACCCTCCTCCTCCTCCTCCGCACCACTACCCTCCTCCTCCTCTGCACCACTACCCTCCTCCTCTGCACCACTACCCTCCTCCTCCTCCTCTGCACCACTACCCTCCTCCTCCTCTGCACCACTACCCTCCTCCTCCTTTGCACCACTACCCTCTTCCTCCTCCTCCGCACCACTACCCTCCTCCTCCTCTGCACCACTACCCTCCTCCTCCTCTGCACCATTACCCTCCTCCTCTGCACCATTACCCTCCTCCTCTGCACCACTACTCTCTTCCTCTGCACCACTACCCTCCTCCTCTGCAAGTCTACAATTCTCCTCCTCGTTAAGAGATGGGTGTGAGGTGTTGCCAGGTGTGGGCTTCAATGTTCCCTCTCATCTACAGGTGTGGGTGTGGATAGTAGCCAGGTGTGAGCTGCAATGTTCCCTCTCATCTACAGGTGTGGGTGTGGAGAGTAGCCAGGTGTGAGCTGCAATGTTCCCTCTCATCTGCAGGTGTGGGAGGGGAGAGACTCCTGCGAGGACTTCACCGGAGGGGCGTCACTGGCCGTAACCTTACGATTAGGATCCCGGACAGTGAGGAGAACAAGAAGTACCTCCGAGAGCTCGGTGCGTCGCTTAACAATTTTAATGATGTTGATATATGGTAGATTGTTGAGACCAGCTTCTAGAGACCAATAATGTACAAGGACACATCTACGAGGAGCTGGTTGTTGAGACCTGCCTCACGAGACCAATGTAGATGTACAGTAATCTACAGATGTACAGTAATCTACATATGTACAGTAATCTACAGATGTACATGTGTAGATGTACAGTAATCTACAGATGTACATGTGTAGATGTTCAGTAATCTACAGATGTACAGTAATCTACAGATGTACATGTGTAGATGTACAGTAATTTACAGATGTACAGTAATCTACAGATGTATATGTGTAGATGTACAGTAATCTACAGATGTACATGTGTAGATGTACAGTAATCTACAGATGTGCATGTGTAGATGTACAGTAATATACAGATGTGCATGTGTAGATGTACAATAATCTTCAGATGTACATGTGTAGATGTACAGTAATCTACAGATGTGCATGTGTAGATGTACAGTAATTTACAGATGTACGTGTGTAGATGTACAGTAATCTACAGATGTACATGTGTAGATGTACAGTAATCTACAGATGTACATGTGTAGATGTACAGTAATCTACAGATGTACATGTGTAGATGTACAGTAATCTACAGATGTACATGTGTAGATGTACAGTAATCTACAGATGTGCATGTGTAGATGTACAGTAATCTACAGATGTACATGTGTAGATGTACAGTAATCTACAGATGTGCATGTGTAGATGTACAGTAATCTACAGATGTGCATGTGTAGATGTACAATAATCTTCAGATGTACATGTGTAGATGTACAGTAATCTACAGATGTGCATGTGTAGATGTACAGTAATTTACAGATGTACGTGTGTAGATGTACAGTAATCTACAGATGTACATGTGTAGATGTACAGTAATCTACAGATGTACATGTGTAGATGTACAGTAATCTACAGATGTACATGTATAGATGTACAGTAATCTACAGATGTACATGTGTAGATGTACAGTTATCTACAGATGTACATGTGTAGATGTACAGTAATCTACAGATGTACATGTGTAGATGTACAGTAATCTACAGATGTACATGTGTAGATGTACAGTAATCTACAGATGTACATGTGTAGATGTACAGTAATCTACAGATGTACATGTGTAGATGTACAGTAATCTACAGATGTACATGTGTAGATGTACAGTAATCTACAGATGCACATGTGTAGATGTACAGTAATCTACTGATGTACATGTGTAGATGTACAGTAATCTACAGATGTACATGTGTAGATGTACAGTAATTTACAGATGTACATGTGTAGATGTACAGTAATCTACAGATGTACATGTGTAGATGTACAGTAATCTACAGATGTACATGTGTAGATGTACAGTAATCTACAGATGTACATGTGTAGATGTACAGTAATCTACAGATGTACATGTGTAGATGTACAGTAATCTACAGATGCACATGTGTAGATGTACAGTAATCTACTGATGTACATGTGTAGATGTACAGTAATCTACAGATGTACATGTGTAGATGTACAGTAATCTACTGATGTACATGTGTAGATGTACAGTAATCTACAGATGTACATGTGTAGATGTACAGTAATTTACAGATGTACATGTGTAGATGTACAGTAATCTACTGATGTACATGTGTAGATGTACAGTAATCTACTGATGTACATGTGTAGATGTACAGTAATCTACAGATGTACATGTGTAGATGTACAGTAATCTACAGATGTACATGTGTAGATGTACAGTAATTTACAGATGTACATGTGTAGATGTACAGTAATCTACTGATGTACATGTGTAGATGTACAGTAATCTACAGATGTACATGTGTAGATATACAGTAATTTACAGATGTACATGTGTAGATGTACAGTAATCTACAGATGTACATGTGTAGATGTACAGTAATCTACAGATGTACATGTGTAGATGTACAGTAATCTACAGATGTACATGTGTAGATGTACAGTAATCTACAGATGTACATAACATAGAGACCAATGTCCTCCTACATACGAGGACCTCGCTGGAACTCTTACCACTGACGGGGTTATCAAAGTTTTATCACAAGTTGGGTTTAGTAAGACATACAACAACACCATGTGTATGTTTGTGGTTTGTATAAGTTTTTGTGTGTTGGTTGTATGATAAATATATCCAAAGGTTACTTGATCAACCGGGCTGTGACTTTAGGCTGTGAGCAGACGTGTCTAACATCCTGGATGACCAGAGCAGCAAGCCATAGCGGCTTGGTCGGTGACCAGACCAGGAGACATGGTCGGTGACCAGACCAGCAGCCAGGAGACATGGTCGGTGACCAGACCAGCAGCCAGGAGACATGGTCGGTGACCAGACCAGCAGCCAGGAGACATGGTCGGTGACCAGACCAGCAGCCAGGAGACATGGTCGGTGACCAGACCAGCAGCCAGGAGACATGGTCGGTGACCAGACCAGCAGCCAGGAGACATGGTCGGAGACCAGGGGTGATGGTCCTGTAACACCGCTCTATTGTAACACCGCCCTACAATGCACCACTATTATGGAACACCACTATAATGGAACACTAAACTATCCTGAGTAACACTTCCTCATCGGTTGCGGTTGCACTTGATAACACTGTTATGAGCTGACATATGATGGTTACACCGGAACCAAAGGTACACTGCCAATAAGGAAATGCTAACACAAGGATTAAATACGCTGCCACCATCTGCCTTTGACCATTGAAACTATATCAAGCAACGAGGCAAGAAACATTGCTTGACGTGGAGAGTACTTTCTATGACTGTCATTAATTTTGAAAACGGTTGTCAGCAACTATATCCAAAAGGCTAAGAGGATTCAACAATTGACACAGACGGGAAATTTAACGAGTTTATTGAGACCAAAATTATGTCAAACACCACTTATAAATGCTACTCTAACACTGGCAAAAAGTTAAGAAATTTGGACATGGAACAAAACCTCAGAGATCACACACATTACCTTAAGACCTCTGTCTCTCCCTGGCTGAGATGTTCTTCACAGCCCCGCTCTCGATCCCGGTGTACCGCACTCTCTCCTTCCTATGTTCCTACAGGCCCTCTATATACAACCCCCACAGGGGGGAGGGGGAGATCTGCTGTTGCTACCCATCAAAAGTGTACAAACACTCAAGAAATATTTCAATAAGCTTGTTTGACATTCACCATACACTCTTCAAGAGAGGAGTTATTAATTACGTGTGTGGCTGACCTCTGACCTGGCCAAAAGGGGGAGATCCAGGGATGTTTACACATAAGAATCTGGAGTCTAATTTCCTTGCATGAAATATTACATACTTGAAACTATGCTGACTAAGACTAACCCAGGAATTTTTAATCAATATACAAGATAAACCGGAGGTCATCTGGGCTGACCTCTTGGAGAAGGCTTCCCTGGGTGTGAACTCTGAGGGGGGGGGAGGTCCTGGGTGTTACAGTCCCCAGAACGACCAACTGGTAGACTACAAGTGGGTGGTATGAATGTGTATGATGGTGGATTAAAGGATCTCTTGTGTCGGCGATGAGTCACAATAACGTGGCTAAAGTATGTTGACCAGACCATTCTCAAGTCGATTGTGACAATCGACTTGAGAATGGTCCAGGACGGACCGAAACGTCGTCGTCCCTTCACCTTCTAGTGTGTGGTCTGGTCTACAAATTTCTTGTGTCCATTGTAAGAATGAGTTTTTATGCTGTAGTATTAATGAACTTTGGTACGCAAGTGGTATGGATAAGTTTTGTTATATTAATGATATCAATAATTTGTTTATACTGGATATATGAACAGATATGGTATGCTGATGGCATGAATATGTTTTAGTATGCTGGAGGTATGAGTGAGTTTTAGTATGCTGGAGATACCTTCCTTGAGGTTGTTTCGGGGCTTAGCGTCCCCGCGGCCCGGCCTCTTCATTGCTGGACTGGTCAACCAGGCTACTGGACGCCGCTGCTCGCAGCCTGACATATGACTCACAGCCTCGTTGATCAGGATCCTCTGGATACCTGATCATCCAGGTATCTCGAGTGTTCATGAGTGTTCTGTCATGAACACTGTGAGAGGTTGGTCAGTTATGCCCCTTATGTGTACTGAAATAGTATAAATATAGTGGAAGGGATAGATAAGCTGCCTTCCAGTCAGTAGTGGAAGGTGTAGATAAGCAGCCTTCCAGTCTGTAGTGGAAGGTATAGATAAGCAGCCTTCCAGTCTGTAGTGGAAGGTATAGATAAGCAGCCTTCCAGTCTGTAGTGGAAGGTATAGATAAGCAGCCTTCCAGTCTGTAGTGGAAGGGATAGATAAGCAGCCTTCCAGTCTGTAGTGGAAGGTATAGATAAGCAGCCTTCCAGTCTGTAGTGGAAGGTATAAATAAGCATTTGTTTGCTGATTTTATGAATAAGTTTTGGTATGAACTTGATATATTAGCATTTCCTACACTTTATTATCAATATGACTTTATTTACTATTGTTTATTGGATCACTATTATTAGTCTTGGATCTTTATTTGTTAAGGGATCTTAGTTATTGTAACATTTTAAGGATTTTAGGCATTGAGAATTTTTGTCTGACTTTTATTCTGCCTTAACCATATTATCCTCAAGATTAAGCAGGAGCATTTATACACCTGTGTTATTTTAAGTTGCTTAATGTACAACTAAATACAGTAAGTTGCCTATTGCAATTTACCATAATGCATTAAGCAGCTTACTGTATATATGTTTTTTAGTATTATTAGTATTCTTTTGTAAATTTGCTCTAATACAGTAGCTAGCTTTTGGGCACTTACTTTATTACAGTAATTAACGTCCTGTACAAGATATTTCATACAGTATGCAGCTTACTGTTCAAGTAGTTTAATACAGCAAGTGTCCTTCTGCACACTTAAATGTACAATTACTTTAGTAAAGAAACGGCAATATGTACACCTCCTTTGATACAGTAAGTAGTACTGTACTATATTTTTTATAGTACAGTACAGCAAGTATTAAAGTAAATACATGCATTATCTGAAATAAAGCAACATATAAGTTTAAACAATTTAAACACTTTTATTTTCACTCATTCTCTGAGGCCTGTTGTTTGGAGGTATTAACTTGCTAATGGCTATGATATGACTTTTTCAACAGAAACAGAGTAAGACAAATCCGAGTGATAAACGTTGCCAATGGTCCTCAGGACTCTGGCCTGAGAGCTGTCTTGTTTACCGTATATATAAACCATGTTGATACAACACTCAAGTGCAACATTACCATAGTTGTCAATGGTCCTCAGGACTCTGGCCTGAGACCTGTCTTGTTTACCGTATATATAAACCATGTTGATACAACACTCAAGTGCAACATTACCATAGTTGTCAATGGTCCTCAGGACTCTGGCCTGAGACCTGTCTTGTTTACCGTATATATAAACCATGTTGATACAACACTCAAGTGCAACATTACCATAGTTGTCAATGGTCCTCAGGACTCTGGCCTGAGACCTGTCTTGTTTACCGTATATATAAACCATGTAGATACAACACTCAAGTGCAACATTACCATAGTTGTCAATGGTCCTCAGGACTCTGGCCTGAGACCTGTCTTGTTTACCGTATATATAAACCATGTTGATACAACACTCAAGTGCAACATTACCATAGTTGTCAATGGTCCTCAGGACTCTGGCCTGAGACCTGTCTTGTTTACCGTATATATAAACCATGTAGATACAACACTCAAGTGCAACATTACCATAGTTGTCAATGGTCCTCAGGACTCTGGCCTGAGACCTGTCTTGTTTACCGTATATATAAACCATGTTGATACAACACTCAAGTGCAACATTACCATAGTTGTCAATGGTCCTCAGGACTCTGGCCTGAGACCTGTCTTGTTTACCGTATATATAAACCATGTAGATACAACACTCAAGTGCAACATTACCATAGTTGTCAATGGTCCTCAGGACTCTGGCCTGAGACCTGTCTTGTTTACCGTATATATAAACCATGTTGATACAACACTCAAGTGCAACATTACCATAGTTGTCAATGGTCCTCAGGACTCTGGCCTGAGACCTGTCTTGTTTACCGTATATAAACCATGCACATAAACAATAATTAAATTTTCCTAATAAATTAAGAAAACTTAAAATCTTTACAAGAAGACTTAGGATTTTAAAATTTAACAAAACATTTGCATATGCTGGTCAATACTGTCTATGCTAAGTTTAATATTATTTTGACTTTCCTTTAAATGACTGGAGAGGAAAGTCTCATTTTGATAATTTTCTCATTGATGGTGACCTAACTGGTCACATCTGAGGGTATAAGACTCAGTGATTGTGACAACCTATCCTGACATTTTCCTATCATAGTCACTTTCACTATACCTCACTGTACTGTGAGGTATAGTGTTGTTGTTGACAGTGTTGGCAACTGTTGCTACTGACAGTGAGAACAGTAACCAACCTTAAAACATTTAAACTGGGAGAAAGTCACTATTGCTGACCTGAAGAAACTTTGAGTGTCTGTTTAACAGAAAACTTGATAATATTCATATATCAATTATTGCAACTGTCAACACAAATCTTCAGTGTAATATCTATCAAAACAGTTTCAATTACTCTTTTTTGCATTTGTCATGTCAGTGGTGGTTAAGGAAGGGGAGAGAGAATCCTTCTAAAAAACTAATAGAAGAAGTTATGCCTGGTTGGAATTGTCACGTTAAATAATTCCAAATTACATCTATTATTGGGATACTCTGTGGCAAGATGCTGGGTGTCCCAGAGATGGCTGGGATACCCTGTGGCAAGATGCTGGGTGCCCCAGAGAAAGCTCGGATACTCTGTGGCAAGATGCTGGGTGTCCCAGAGATGGCTGGGATACCCTGTGGCAAGATGCTGGGTGCCCCAGAGAAAGCTCGGATACTCTGTGGCAAGATCCTGGGTGTCCCAGAGATGGCTGGGATACCCTGTGGCAAGATGCTGGGTGCCCCAGAGATGGCTGGGATACCCTGTGGCAAGATGCTGGGTGCCCCAGAGGTGGCTGGGATACCCTGTGGCAAAATGCTGGGTGCCCCAGAGATGGCTGGGATACCCTGTGGCAAGATGCTGGGTGCCCCAGAGATGGCTGGGATACTCTGTGGCAAGACGCTGGGTGCCCCAGAGACGGCTGGGATATTCTGTGGCAAGATGCTGGGTGTCCCAGAGATGGCTGCCTGTCCCAGACCAGACCAAGAACTAGTGATCTAACCATCATATTATCAACAGGATTTAAGACAAAACAAATATTTTACAGTCAAATGATTTCTGATTGCCTTTAAAGACAAACAGTTTATGAATTTCGTGATGAAATTATAAAATTACGAGAGAGAAAGGAATGTCTTTCAAGATTCCTCTGGGCCTGTATTACATGTAATACTCTCAGAGATAAGTATTCTACACTATACAGCAGTGTTGTATACAGGACACGAGGCTGAACCTGACCTTACTACAGTTCTCTGTTAGATCTGTTTATATTTGGTAACTAATGTTTTAATATTGAAATAAATTTATTTCAAAATGTATTTCATGTTTTGAAATTAAAATAAATTTATTGAGATATAAATTACACACGTAGAGTTGAAGCAGCTCAAGCTATTCTCACACCGTTCAGTCCAATGTGTTCATATTTACCTGAATTTGCCTGAGGGCCACTATCTCTCGAGTGGCCTCGACGAGGACAGAACGATCAACAAATTCTTCAACATTTTAAGTTTCGATGAGTTCAGCCCTGTCATGTCTGGTTTGCAGTGTTGTTAACCCTGTAAACTCTCAACTATTCCTCGTATGGGAGCCCACTTAGAGCATAAAGGCATAAACACACAACGGCATAAAGCCCAGGAACTCCCGCCATCTACAGGGACGTCCGCGCCTTGGCCCCGCCCACCTCTCTCAGGATTGGTGCGCCAGCCAGCCAATCACAGCCGGCCGGCCGCTCAGCAGCCAGACTTGCTCTCAGTCAGCTACAAGTTCTCTCGTCGCCAAGTCGCGCCGTTGAGGCCTTGGCAATTGAACTGTGACCCAACCCAGCTCTACAGACGCTTACAGCAGAATGATGTCCAAATAAACCCATCCCACCCCTCCTCATCCTTACCCCCCCCCCCCCCATCCTCCTCATTCTCTCCCTGCCTGTACAACAACACTCCACACACACACTCACACAATACACAATGCACAACCTACTAATCATAGAATTAAGATGTGAATAAGGCTGTCTTTCTAAACTGTTTCTACCTCTTGTATTTCGCCATTCCAAACGATCATTCCCGAGCGGTAGCCAAAACTGGGTTCTTGAAATTCTCGCGAAGGTTTGATCGGGCAACTAACAGCCTTGTAGCAGGCTTAGGCTATCGATAGGTTCAATTACCAACTGTTCAAGTAGCTCTAGTTGCCTAACAACCAGAAGTTAGCAGCCTCGGTCGAACTAACACCCACCAGCCACTTAGTCTACCAAGACACAACACAAACCTCCACCTTAGTATAGATTAGACTAGGCTTCCTGGCCCCACAAGGTCATGGCGGCCAAAGTCAGCTTCACTGACGAATCTGGCCAGATTCGTTCTCCAGCCCAACTACTTGAAGCAATTCATGAGATCACCCAGATTACCAACAAAAAATGTGTTCAAAATAACAACTGGAGCCATCTTGTTGGTACACAATGCAGACCTTCCAGAACTCCTTTCGACCGACAGTCTGAAGAAACTATTAGAGAAGGGGATCACAGTCTACCCCCCGGCCGACTTCCAAGCCAAACGCATCATCTTTGTACATAGGATCCATGACATCATCATGGATCACTCAGTTGACGAGATATCTGCAGAAATCGGGAGAAAAAACAGTGATATTAAAATAATTCAGGCCCACTGGTTCACAACTCAATCCCACAACAACCAAGTACTGAAGCTAACTCTGCCTTCACCAGAGCAAGCAGCACAAGTCTGCAACCTTGGCGTTTCTGCATTTGGGATCAAGTCTGGCCCTGACCAAATCACCGTACAGAGGTTTCACAAGCTCAAACAATGCTTCCAGTATGACCACTATTCCAGTGCATGCAACATTGAGATCCCCAAGTGCAGCAGGTGTGCAGGGGAACACAACTATAGGGAATGCATAAGCCGAACACCCAAATGTGCACTATGCAATGGTGCACACATTGCAATCTCTCATTTGTGTCCTCATAGACAGGATGCAATCAAGCAAGCAAGGGAAACGGTGACAACAGCCCGTCAACAAGCAGCAATCACCATTCCTGCCCCTCCACCACCAGTAAACGCCTGGGGTAACCCCAACCAACAACAGGCCCAATTCCCAGGGTTGCGGGCCCAGTCGGTCGATCAACGGGGACACCAAAGCAACCAACACCTCAATGACCCCACAGTTATACCAGGGCAAACCCAGAACCATCCACAACAGGCCTCAACATCTAACCTTCTCGCACCAAACCCCGATCCTAATCCCAGCTTAGGAGCTAAACTCCTAACATTTGCCCAAATCACATTTCCAAACAACCCAGTGAAGCTCCTGGATTTCTGGAACTCACTCAGGATGGACAATGGCCTGTCCCATGTCCACATGCCCGAGGACTCGCTGGCCTACCTGTTTCCTAACAACACAACAGCCGCTGGCCAGGCCCAAGCACAACCCAACAACCCCAACCCAAGTACTCTCCGCCCCAGGCCTCATCCAACGCCCAAGAGACACCAAACTCCCAGAATCACCCCGGCCCCTCCACCCCGACAAACTAGCAAACACCCAGGTCCACCCTTCCTACAGTAGTCCCAGACAGGATTATACTCAAAGCCCTCACAAGCACCCTTGCCATAAGAAACCCTAGACGCAATCAGCGCCTCACACACCGCAGTTCCACACACCACTGTTCTAAGAGGCTCAGGGCCAACACTAGCAGCCGAAGCTCATCCTCTGAGGACAGGGTAAGGGCAAGCAGCCCCCCTAATACTCCATCTGTGAGTGACTCTAGCACTACAGACGTGGACATCGAGAACAGTAGCGACAACAAAGACCCCTCAATTGCACAGCAACGTGTGGAAAACTCCATCCAACCCCCTGCCGGAACCAGGAACATGATCCCTGGCCCAAAAGACCTACACACACATCAGAAGCCAAACCGAAGTTAACAACACTGGCATTCGAGCCAAACAAACACATACGACTCACAACCAATAATGAGGATCACCATTCTTCAAGTGAATATCAGACACTACTTCAACAACAGATACCTCCTCACCCTGGAGGTAGCCAGACTTAACCCAGATATTATCTCACTCAATGAAACAGCGGCTAGACAGGACCAGCATACCTCACTTTGGGGATATTCCACTAGGGAGGTCAACAGGGGGATGCACAGCGGGGTGGCAATCCTTATAAAGAGAAGGCTTTTCTACCGCCCCATCCTCATAGAAGATGACCACTTCCTTGCAATAGAATTCACCACCTCACACGGCCCCCTAATCGTCTGCACCGCATACCTACCCCCAGGACTCACTTACTTCCCCTCTATCCCACTCAACAGGCTGCTCGACAGGTCACTCCCAACTATAATTGCCGGAGACCTGAATGCCCACCACCACCAGGCATTATTCAACGCTCCTACCAGAACAGACCTATAAGGCAGACAGCTCTTCAATTTAATGCAAAACAGAGACCTCTTCTTCGAAGGCCTCCACTTCAAGACATTCTTTGCTGGCACTGTGAGTGGCTCCCCTGACATATTACTGACCAACAGAGACTGTGACCTGTTCTACTGCAGAGTAACCCCAGGCAAGAACGTGGGATCGGACCACATCCCTGTGGTCACCATCCTCTAAGCTACCCCCTTCTGGTTTGTGACACCTCCCAGGCCCAGACTGGAAACCATGCGAGCCTGGGACTATGACACCTTCCTCACTGACGACCCCATAATTGAGGTCCTACCCACCCAAACAATAGACCAAACAGTAAACACCATCCACAACCACATCCAGCTTGCAACTGAGGCCACCTGTGAAAGATCCACCACAAGGATCCACCACCAATATAAACCGACCCAAGAAATCAGAGGTAAAATGAATGACTACCAACGAGCATGTCAAAGCCACTACCAAACTGGCCAGCCACCAGTGTTGTCCCTACAAACACTCAGACGGGAAACCATAGACCTAACACTAAATCATAAGATGGAACCTTTGTGAGATAGGCCAACCAATACAAAAAGGAGCCGGGAGCCTTCTGGCGTAAGATCAGACAGCTCTTGGGATCGGCTAAACCCAGCCTCACACGCCTAGTACACACATTCCTGGAAAAAATGACGAGGAACAACAGGAAAAAATAAAAGACCCACAAGAACAGGCTGACCTCATCGGTGCAGTATGGAAAAAAAACACTCACGGCTTCAAACAGCAAAGCCTTCAACAACATTCACTTCATCCGTGTCAACCAATGGACAACAGAAAACGCCGCCTCCCTTCTCAGCACCCCCTTGATAGACCTGACAACCCTCCAAGACGACCACCCACTAACAAGACCCATAACTATGGTAGAGATGAGAGGAGTCATTAAAAACATCCAAGATAAGGCCCCACGATCATCGGCGATCAAAGCAAAGCAGATCAAATTCCTAGCAAGCAATTTTCTGCAATCCCTACTCAACCTATTCAATGCCATGCTGGCTTCTGGTCACATTCATTTAGCTTTCAAATCGGCCAAGATGATATTCATTCCCAAACCCAAGAAAGACTGCCACCAGCCTGGCAACTACCATACAATCTCCCTCTTAGATACAATACGCAAGTGCTTTGAAAAATTCATGTCCAACCGTCTCAACTACTACATGGAGTACAACAACCACTTCACAGAAAAACAGTTTGGCTTTCGAGCACAAAGGTCAACCTTGCACGCAATAAACAATCTACGATGCTGTGAGCTCAATTCGCCAGAAAAAAACAGGTAGTCCTGATTGCGACGAGGGACGTCCACTAGGCCTTCGACAGCGTATAACACGATGGTCTGGTGTACAAATTAGCAGAATTGCCAGCCCAAAACTGGACCCTCTTCAGGCTGATCAGAAACTTCCTAAAGAACAGACAAGTTACTCCCAGTTTCAAGGCGAAAGCTGCAGCAGTCTTCACCCCAACAGCTGAAGTCCCCCAAGGGTCGTGCCTGAGCCCGGTCCCCTTCAAATTTTTGTAAATGTCCTGCCCCAACCGGAGTACAGGGACACCATTATTGTCCAATTTACGGACGACGAAACACACGTAATAACATCTAACCCAAGTAGCCAAGCAGCCAAACATGCAACTGTAACCCGTAAGACGAACATAGAACTAACCAGGACTGCTAACTGGGAAAGAAAATGGAGGATCATCTCTAACCAAGAAAATATATAAATAAGCACTGTCAGATGTATGGCCTTCTCAATTGAAAACGAGGGGGGGTTAAAGATCAGGGGTGAACCCATAGCCATCTCAAACTCCAACACAGTGCTCGGATACAACTTCAACAGACTACTCAACTCCACCCAGTACGTCTCCCAGAAGACAGCGATGGCTAGGGGTTCCCTGTTGAGGCTCTTCCGCTTTAGGCAAGCCCCATCCCACATCAAGCTCCACCTGTACTGAATGATAATAAGGCCTAGCCTGGAGTACCCTTATGTCCACCTGAACCTTACCAACAAAACCAACTTGCTGAAGATCCAACGGGTACAAAATAAAGCACTTCGGTTTGCAGAGGGCCTGTCACTGATGGATATGGTAAGAACAGACCAACTCCATGAGACACTCAACATGATGCCAATGAACATCAGTCTCAGCTACCTGGCCAGAAGGCAGCTGTACCGCATGAAGCACATGTACCTCCCAGACCCCGAAGATCCCTACGAAGCAATAAACATCACCAGTGACTACGAGATCCATGAACCACCACACAGGACCAGAAGAATAACTTTCTAGCAAAAAGTGATCAGACACATCCATGATCAGGCCTTCCCAAGACCTCAAATACTAAGTGGCCTACCAGACGACCCAGATGAGTGGCCCATCCCGGACCCGATCTATAACTAATAAAGAATTAAAAAAAAATTAAATAAATAAAAATTAAAAAAAATAAAAACAACCAAAACCTTTTTTGTGCTACCAGAAGAGTAACTACCCTGATGTTGCTAAGATTAAACTCTTGCAGCCAACTCCACCTAGGGCTTCCAGACACCAGCTAGGACACAAACACTAGCCACCCAGACAAAGTACTGGCAACCCAACACACCACAAACCCAAACAAACGACACTCACATGTCAACCCATGGTGGACAGGCCACCGAACTTTCTAACCTTCTCTCTCTCAACACCCGCATCCTCTTCCAGAACTTCACCTCCCCATACCCTCTACCTCCCCCATCCTTTCCAAACCCTTTGGACATCAAAGAAAAGAAAGAAAAGAGCCCACTTAGTTCAGGAATGATTATCTTGCCCGGTGTTGAACTTTTCCTTAAGCAGATGTACCTTTCTGAAGCTGCGGTCTCCATGCTTCGATACAATAATACAAGGACAAGAGATTTATACTGTTGAAAAAAAAAGTTACTCTATTTTCAATTAAATCAAAGTTACGTCTGACTATTCCTCGGATATGGTTGGCTTCTTTTACTGCAGCTTCCACTTGTTGAGCAACTTTTACTGATTTGTGGATCCTGACTCCAAGGTCCTTCTTCATCAACCTCCTGCAAGGTAATATTTTTTATTTGATAGTTGTGATGTGCAATGTTATGCCCCACATGCAAGGTCTTTGTATTTTTCGTAGTTAAAGAGCATCTGCAAATCGTCCGACACTTGTGGAGTTCATGTAGATCGCTGTGTAAGGCCTCAATATTATGTTCACTCCATACTTTACCATAAATCTTAGCGTCATCTTCAATTTTGATGATATGGTTTGTGATATTCTATTCTATGTCATTGATGTATATGACAAAAAGGGTTAGCCCCAAAATGGAACCTTGCGGTACTCCACTCACCACATTTCTCCAGTCAGAGATATTTCCGTTTAGGACGACACTTTTCTTTCTTTGTTTCAATCACTGTTTGATCCATTCTAGTATTCTACCATATATTCCATGTGTTTGTACTTTCTATGTCAGTCTTTCATGTGGTACATTATCAAAAGCTTTAGCAAAGTTTAAGTATATTAGATGTACTGGAAGTCCTTGTCTGAATACTTGGTTGCCATTTCCAAAACCTGGAGCAGTTTGTAAGGCATGATTTATTTTTAAAAAGGCCATTGTTGTGACCCAAAGTGAAGGAGTGAATAAATTCGAAAATCTCTCTCAGAGTATGGGACAAGGGAAGTGTGTATGAATGGGTGTGTGTGTGTGTGTGTGTGTGTGTGTGTGTGTGTGTGTGTGTGTGTGTGTGTGTGTGTGTGTGTGTGTGTGTGTGTGTGTGTGTGTGGAAGCAAGCTAGTGGAGACATCTTGGACATCAGAATGTCGGTACCGTCTAAGAATCATCCGCCAGTTATGGCTGCTATAAGGAAGGCGTTACTTCAAGGACACAGGGTGGCCGGAAACACACAAGGGCTGGTTGTGTGGAGGGCCAGAGGTCATAGGTGACAGATGTGGATTTGGGAGTTGACATTTGGCTGGAGCAAGTGACGGAAGGTAGTTCTATCCTGCACGTCAGACTGGGCGGTGATCTAGTGGATGCCGATGGTACATCAACAGAGTAAGTGAGGACATCAGTTGTAGACATGTCCCAGTCTGGTTGCCTCCACACCTCAGTGTAGCAGTTTGGTTTACATGAGTATGCATCTTAAGTAGCATATTATGATGCTACTGATGTTAGCATCATACTGACGAGATGATGTTAGGTGGTGGGTGCTAGAGCTCCTAGTTAGAAGTCCGATTTCCCGGGTGTTAAGGGCGCAACACAAGTGTGGCAGACTAAAGCATAACTAACGAACCTGCAATAAAATATTATCCGAAGTCAACCTGCTCTCGCACAAGACAGCACATATATGACTTATTGCTTATAGTCACTATTTCGCTTGTAAATAAATACATATGTGATATATTCCAAGCCATATATTTTTTCAGAGCACTAACATTTTCTCAGTTTTATTAAACAATAGAGATTTTATAAACAAAAAAAATGGCAATATCCTACGTTACTTTACAATTTATTTAAATATTTTAGTTTTGTTTTATTATTTTTATAAAACTGTAATATCAGTATAGGTACAGGTTCAGTTCTAATTGTATATCTTAACATACTAAGAAGGTTAGGTTAGGTTGTGGTTTTATATTCAGCTTTTCAAGGTAAACTTAAATATTCACAATAAATTAGTATGTCACATATGCACTTATTCATAAGAAATATATTGACTATAAGCAAGTGCGAGAACGGGTTGCAGAAGTGATATACGAGTGGCAGAAAGAGGCCTACGTTTTGGAATTCAAGTGTGGAGCTAACCATAACTGGCGGCTATCTTGATGTTATCTTGAGATGGTTTCAGGGCTTAGCGTCATCACGGCCCGGTCCTCGACCAGGCCTCCTGTATGTTATACTCCCCTAGGAAGCAACCCACAGCAGCTGTCTAATTCCCAGACACGTATTTACTGCTAGGTAACAGGGGCATCAGGGTGTAAGAAACTCTGCCCATTTGTTTCCACCTCCACCGGGGATCGAACCCGAACCTTAAGACTACATATCCGAAGCACTGTCCACCCAGCTGTTAGGCCCTATTTAGGGGGGGGTGAAGGGGGGGGGAGACGAATGACGGGCAAGGGGAGGGGAGAAAGGGAGAAGGAAGAAGGGGAGAGGGGAGAACCAATGATCTGAGCACCAGATCATTACAACTCCCCATCCTCGGAAATTAAGAAATTTGTGTGTAAAGAAATTTAAAGCACACTTTTCTTATCTGGAAAATCCTGCCCTACCATAACTATTAATTCCACAAACAACATTTTTAACCCAGCCATATATTAACCCAATGCCTCAAAAACAAAATAAATTATCTAATCCTAAATAATTCCTTACAATACTCCAACAACAGTAATTGCACCCCCCAAAAGGTGTGTCCCAGCATGTATTTATACCTATCAACACAACAGTAATAATACATAAAACATAAGGACAGAGACCGTCCCTATACTCCTGGCTGTCCACTTGGGTGCAGCCCCGTACCCTTCCAACTACCTGGAAGACAAAACATCCTATACCTGTCTTGATATAGTAACAAATAACTGGAAAAATCCCAACCTAACAACTGCCAACTAGCTAAAATCAGCCGATAGCCTTCAGCTATCCCAGTATTCCTCCTGGAATAAAGATCAAACACATCACATCACGTCACACAGAAACATTAAAAAAAAAATTAACAGTCATTAAAAATTAAACCAAAAATCATATAGAGAACACTATCCTTCAGGGTCCTCGTGTTCCACTCCACACCTGTGGCAACTACCCACCATAGCATATCCAGATCCTTAAAATCTAAAGAAAATACACAAAAATATTTTTATTAAAAAAAGTTCAATGTCCACAGACATGTCTCTTAACCAACAACAACACTCTGGATAAGAGTTCCTCAAACTCCTAATATCCCAGAGTTCATACTCAAGTCCACAACAACAGCGGGTGAACACATTTTTCAGACTGTGTACCACACCCTTATTGTTCAGTAACCCACAAAAAAAAAAGTAAAAAAAAATGTATATTTAACTATCAGTATCTAGGATCTAGAAAATTTAGATAAAGTTCCCTACTGATCCACGTTTTGTACCGCCGGGAGAGTACACCCATGACTCACCATGGGAACATCCTGGTAAGATCAGCCTGTACCTCAGATTCAGCTAGAGTTAATTGAAATATTAATGATACATTTTGATATTTTTTTTTGTACGTCATGGGCAGCTGACGCCCTGATGTGCTGACCAAGTTGGCTGAATCAGCTGGGAACAGGTCCACACCAGACGTTCCCACAACAGTGTAAAACGCACCCCCCCCCCTCCCTTCTGATTCAGTTGTATATATACCCCTGTATGATAGTTAGAAGGGAGAGAGACAGTGCTTGAGTGTGTGAGGCTGCAGGTCCGTGAGGAGGCAGGTCATCAGGCAAGCCTCAGGAGACGGAGTGACTCCACCCAACTGAGAGGCAGAGAGTGGTCTGAAGGTAATGTGTGTGATCTTTGATACGTTTCCATGTCTGGATCCCGTAACAATTGCCAGTGTTAAAGTAGGATTTTATAAGTAGTGAATTACATAATTTGTTCTCAATAAACTCATGTTAAACTTCCCATCTGTATCAATTGTTGAATCCCTGTAACTTCTAATATAATTGGCTAACAACCATCCCATAAATATTAACAGTTAAAGAAAGAGTACTCTCTCTAAGTCAAGCAATGTTTCTTGCCTCGTTGCTTGATACAGTCGCAATGTTCAAGGCAGATGGTGGCAGCGTCATTTAATCCTGTGTAGCATCTCCTTGTTGGAAGGGTACCTTTTGGTTCCGGTGCTATATGGTGGTGTTACAATGGTGCTAGTGGTGGTCCAATAAATTGTGGGTGTGTTTACAGTTTATTGGAGTCTTGGGCGCCTGGCCGTTCGGTTGGCCACGTCGTTGCTTATTTGTTTAAGCGGGCTCGCGTTTTCGTTGCTCGGAGCTACAAGTATTTTAAGTGTATTAGTTAAGGCGCGTCATACGGAAAACAAGGAGTGTTTAGGGTATGCACTTCCCCTCTGGAGCTATGGACAGAAATTAGTTCTCGTTTCTCTGCATAGTTCCAGGGGTGTACAACCCAGTTATAGGTTGTACAGCAATCTGCTTGGCAGGTTGTCTGGGAAATTATCAGTGAAGGACGCTTACTGATACATTTCTGAGGTATTTGGAATTGCCTCGAGTTCTAGATTTAGACGTGAAGGTAGTGGACGGTGCATCAAGTCACCTAGAGAATTACTGAATCTTCATCATAGAGGGGGTAAGCTTTAGCAACGGAGCTTTTCTCAAATTATAGTCGTGAATTGTAGATTCGGTCGGGCGGCTATCGATGTTGGATGTCTGACTACAAGGGCTGGTCAGACGTAGTTGATAGTCGTGGATTACCGAGGAACAATCGTTGTCTTAATCATCACAAGAGTAGTTTTATAATTAGTTAAGGGACTTAGTAGTTAAGTACATTATATTTTTTATTTCATTATTTAACGCATTATTTTAATAAGTATAAGGAATTTCTGTGTCGATAAGGTTGTATGTGCACCTGAGCGCCTCTGGTCTGCACATGTGTGTACATGTGTATCTCGGGTGGCGATCTGCGTGATTGCTTATACTAAGCTATCAACACCTGTTTCATATCGGGCGGCGCGGTCATAACTATTCCACTCAGGAAGGGTAAGGGCCAGATGTCGATGCATCTCTACACAGACGCTCCGCGCGGTGTACATTGTGTTTACAGCGAGTGTGGGTTTCTCGTGATTTAATTTTTAATATTCATTCGATAAATAGAACAGTGTCAAACTTTCAGGTTAATATGACGCTTGGTGGCAAAGTTACAGAAATTGTATTGTTTTGTGGAACTCTTTTTTTTATTGACGATTTTGTATATTTTATATGTCCAGTCAGATATTATCAGAATGGAGGGGGTTTCTCAATAGGGTTGCAATCCCCCTCTATTCCCTCTCAGTTCCTGCCTCAAGGTCCCTACACCTACCCCACCCAGTTCCTCCTTCCCCTCAGTTTCCACCCCTCCCGCCCTGCAACCTCCCGCCACACCCCGAGTCGGGGTCGCTCATCCACACGCCCTCCACTCTCCCTCCACTTCTATCCTCCACGCCCTGCGCCCAGTCCCTCAACCCCCCACCAGCTCTCCCCGTCTCCCTCATACCTCCTGTCATATCCTCCCCCTCCCACATTCAACACCCCCACCCTGCTTCCCCTCCCCCCTCGCCCATCCCCCCAGTGTGGCTTCCCCGGGGTTAGTTTGTACTTGTGATAAGAAGGTTCAACTGTTGACACTTAGAGAGGGAAGCTTGGTTATGAGGTTAAATGAAAAGGCGCCCGCCAATCAAAGTAGGAAGCTAGCACCTAGATGGCGTGGACCATATAGAGTTATTAAGAAGCTTGGTCCAGTTAATTTTCTGATCAGGGGAATCTTTGATGACCAGAGTGACACAACTATTCATGTCAACAAATTAAAGTGATACGTTGCCAGGGAGGAACTGGAACTGCCTTCAGTGATTCCCATTCCTGACCCTTCTGAGTTGACTGACCCAGCTGGGCTTGCCCAGGACGGAGAGGAGGACCTTCTGTCAACTCTCATTGGTACCCAGGGTCAGCCTTGTTACCCTATGTTAACGAGGTCACGGGCGAGGCAGGGAGAGTTTCAGTAAGCTGTCTTGTCTTGCCCCTTAGTTGTTTTTTATCAGAGTTTTTTTTTAGACTGGCAATTGTTTTCAGATTTTGTCATGGAATGTATTCAGCGAACATACCTTACCTAATACCTAGGCCTGGTCGACGACCGGGCCGCGGGGACGCTAAGCCCCGGAAGCACCTCAAGGTAACCTCAAGGTAAGGTACCTACCCTTGGGCTGTACCCTATCACCAAAGCCCAGGGGAGAGTCCTTGCTTCCGCCAGTTGGAGTGTATTCTGTCTTCCCCAGGTCTGCTTGTCCACACCGCTCTGTCCCCGGTACCAGCTACTCGCGAACCAACATTGAGGCCAGAGGGGTCACCCCTCTGGTACAGTGGAGAGGGGGTTACGTTACACCCCACTCCCCCCCCCCCCCAACAATCCCAGTAACCCCACCACTCAGTTACTTGGGAGGGTGATAATGACACCATTCACCCCAGCCGACACCTCCCTCCACACGAGGTTGTCCAGGCCAGAGTTCCTGCCAGCAGAGCACAGCTGTCCAGATGTCAACGTACCATGGTGGGCCCCAGTCTTGCAGTTCATCATTAGAGGCACCCACCTGCCTGCTGCGACACACCGTGCAGGCACACCGGAAGTGGAGGCGCGAGGTCAACAAGCGGGTATGCCAGCAACAGTCACCTACCAGTTCCCCCTCGTCCTTGGGGATGCCACATCACTGACTCCACCAAGATGCGCAACGAGGCGGTCACATTCCAACGGCACCTCCCTACTGAGTGTGCTTGACTCGCCAATAGGGTGCACGTTTCGCACCATCGGCCCAAGGTCAGGCACATTAGGGCATGCGCGATAAGGCGTACCAGCTCAGTAGAATGTGACACAAGCAACGCCTGTACAGTGATGGGTCCCAGGAGCTGAAGTTGGGATCCACCTGGCCTGCCGCCACGCCACGACACCTGTACCTGCTTACTTCTGTTGCAAGACATCCTTGACGTCACACTCTCTGCCCTGCTGTCACGACTCCTGCTATGTAGCTGCTGTCACTCATCATCGACCGTCGGCTTCAAGCAGCTGGAAGCGAGATGTGCTTGCTTACATCTCTCCCGACATCGTTCACCTGTGACCGGCCAAGTCCCCGGCCGCTGCTCTTCACACCACCACCCTCCAGCAGTTGGGCAGATTGACGAGGAGTCTGTCACCAGTAGACTCGCTCTGTCACCAGACGTACCCCCAGAGCTGTTGCAAGAAGATCTCAGGGTATATGCAGGCATCATCGACGGGCAGACGCTGGACTTTCATCAGGTCTCCAACATCAGGCCACCACGCGAGAGTACAACGGATGCACGATAGAAAACGCGTATATCAACATGAACATTTAGTGGCAAGGTTATAAATGCTTGTTAAGAGAAATGACTCTATTATTTAGGTTTTGCATGAATATGTAATCAGTTGAAAATCTTTATCATTTATGAGGACGTAAAATAACTAGACCTAGAAAAATGGTCCTAGACAGTGATCTTAGCTAGATGACTTGGGTCTCTAGCACAAACTTTATCTCGAATTTTATTTGATTTTATTTCATGTGTCTATGTAATAAGTTTGTCCTGGTGATGAGTGTCCAGGATCTCTATTTTGTACCAGTGTATGGGTACATATTTTTTTTAATATTTGCATGCCTTTATATTTCAATAAAATGTTGTCATGTTATGCAATGTTTATTTTGTGGTAAGAAGTAGTCTTACTATCAGTATGTGCAGGGTGCATGGAGAGTGACCCTGGCATTATTGTCTTGGGCGGTATATGGATTGGCCCACAAGTATTCGGTAAACTTATGGTTCTATTGATGAGTTTTTCATGTCCATTATTTTTATATTTTAATCATGTTTTATAATTGTATAGCTTATTAAGTTGGCTGTGGGTCATGAGGTACCCAGCAGATGTTTGGGGTATGTCCCACTTAGGTATAATGTTACCTGTTATTTTTAATTACTTAGAATTAAATGTTAGAGTAGGAATATTATATTTTTTCCATGTTGATCATTTTATTTTGTATGTTTTGTTCTTGAGACCTTCTGAGGAAGACTTGCTAGGCTGCCTAGTGTGCAGGCAGGATATGTCATTGTTTCATAGTATTCTATAGTGTCATCTATTGTACCTCAGGGTTGTATTATGTAGGATTGCAATATTACTTATGTATTGACATTATAGTAATTTTTAATTATTAGTAATTTTTCTGTTCCATTAGGAATTTTTTTTACTTTTTTTTATATCATGCTAGTTTTAAGGCGATTTTTTGTTTTGGTCTTCCAGCCTTCGGGGGAAGCCTTGCTGGGCTGCCTCGGGTGCAGTCGGGATTTGTCTATTATTTTTCATTAATATAATTTATTGTCATATTATATTCGCTGGAATTGTATAGCGTGTAAGGGTATCATTTCTTGTATTTTTACCAATATTTTTTGTTTCTTTCATTGTACATTTATGTGAAGTGTAACTGTATAATGTACTTTGCATCATGTTAATTTAGTTAATTTACTTTTATCAATTTTCGCACTGGCATTTTTTTTTACTTTTAGGGTATAAGGGATGGGTTGGGATAAGACAAAATCAGGCTTAACTTAGATACACCCGATTGTTGTCTTAATTCCGGGGAGAGGGAGTATTGTAACGCCGGGAGAGTACACCCATGACTCACCGTGGGAACGCCCTGGTAAGATCAGCCTGTACCTCAGATTCAGCTAGAGTTAATTGAAATATCATCTGGCCCCAGCCTAGTCAGCTTGTTCCCTGTTTATGAAAATCCTGATAGTCTTAGCACAACAACCTAATGATACATTTTGATTGCTTTTTTGTACGTCATGGGCAGCTGACGCCCTTATGTGCTGACCAAGTTGGCTGAATCAGCTGGGAACAGGTCCACACCAGACGTTCCCACAACAGTGTAAAACACCTCCCTTCTGATTCAGTTGTATATATACCCCCTGTATGATAGTTAGTATGGAGAGAGACAGTGCTGGAGTGTCGGAGAGTGTGTGAGGCTGCAGGTCAGTGAGGAGGCAAGTCATTAGGCAAGCCTCAGGAGACAGAGTGAATTCACCCACTGAGAGGCAGAGAGTGGTCGAAAGGTAATGTGTGTGATCTATGATACGTTTCTATGTCTGGATCCCATAACAATTGCCAGTGTTAAAGTAGGATTTTATAAGTAGTAAATTACATAATTTGTTCTCAATAAACTCATGTTAAACTTCCCATCTGTATCAATTGTTGAATCCCCGTAGCTTCTGGCTATAGTGGCTGACAATCGTCTCATAAATATTGACAGTTATAGAAAGTACTCTCCAAGTCAAGCTATGTTTCTTGCCTCGTTGCTTGTTAGTCTCAATGGTCAAGGCAGATGGTGGCAGCGTCTTGTAATTGATCCTGTGTAGCATCTCCTTGTTGGAACGGTACCTTTTGGTTCCGGTGCTATATGGTGGTGTTACAAATGATTATTAATTTTTCATTCTTTTTGTTATGTATATAGTGGTATTACATCAGGGTCAATATGAGCTTGCATTTAGATACACTGGAGTCAAGATACAATGAAGTTTTCAATTGCAGAGCAGTAAAATACTAAATGTGCTGTAAATCTAATTTCTATAATTTTTACAAGTTATAGTAAAATTTTGATATATAAAAAAACAATATTAAAAATTCAAAAGTATGTAAATGGAATAAAATTAATAGAAAAAACAACACTGTAATTGACAAATGAAGAAATGAACAATATAAAACGATGGGATAAACATGATAAAAAATATGTAAAATTAATGTGCCTATGCTGTACTCACCTAGTTGTATTCACATAGTTGTGCTTGCTGGGGAGGAGCTCTGGCTCTTTGGTCCCACCTCTCAACTGCCAATCAACTGGTGTACAGGTTCCTGAGCCTACAGGGCTCCATCATATCTACATTTGAAACTGTGTATGGAGTCAGCCTCCATCACACCACTGCCTAATGCATTCCATCTTCTCTTCTCAAGTCAATAGCCTGGATGTGTCACAACGGAAAGGTTGATGATATTCTGGAGAGATATAAGAATTTTGCACCAAGACTGTAATCTTTTGTTGAATTATCTGCATGTCTCTTGCAAATTGTCTATACAGTATACCTAAGTCATAAAAGTATTTGTGTGTATGTCTGATACCATACTACTTGTGTAAAGGACGAAATGTATATGTTTATCTCTCAGAATGTTCGGTAATATGTTTATTGTTTGTGATGTGTGTCTATATATGTATGAACACGTTGTACTGAACGGGGTGAGAATAGCTTGAGCTACCTCATCCCTTTGTGTGTATTTTACCTCAATAAACTTATTTCAATTTCAATTTCAATTTCAAATGCATTCCATCTGTTAACTACCCTGATAGGTATGTATTATTAGTATACTTGTAATGTTGTATTATTAGTATACTTGTAATGTTGTATTATTAGTATACTTATAATGTTGTATTATTAGTATACTATGTAATGTATTATTAGTATACTTGTAATGTTGTATTATTATTACACTCGTAATGTTGTATTATTAGTATACTTGTAATGTATTATTAGTATACTTGTAATGTATTATTAGTATACTTGTAATGTTGTATTATTAGTATACTTGTAATGTATTATTAGTATACTTGTAATGTATTATTAGTATACTTGTAATGTATTATTAGTATACTTGTAATGTATTATTAGTATACTTGTAATGTATTATTTGTATACTTGTAATGTTGTATTATTAGTATACTTGTAATGTATTATTAGTATACAGGTAATGTTGTATTATTAGTATACTTGTAATGTATTATTAGTATACTTGTAATGTTGTATTATTAGTATACTTATAAACGTGCTTATACAAGAACAAAAGACAATTATATACACATCATGAACAATCAACATACAATGATGACCAAACCACACATGAAAATGGAGAAACGACGACGTTTCGGTTCGTCGTGGACAATTATAAAGTCGAGACACCACATGATAATGGTCCAGGACGGACCGAAACGTTGTCGTTTCTTTATTTTCCGTTGTGTGGTTGGGGCATCACATTGTAGTGACTTCAGTACCCACTACAACACGGCGGAGTTGAGGGAAAACGGCAGAGGAGAAGCAACTTCAACACGCAGGGAACAACGGGACCAGACGCTGGTTCAACCTTGACGACGAGCGGACGTCTGGACACCTCCTCCGCCTGGGAGCTACCTGATCACGTTTTGTTTTCGGGTTTTGGCTTTGCTACTGGCGTTTGGCATCCCTCTTCAATGGTTCGGTTGTACGACGCCTGGCGCACACATCGCCTTGGGTCACGGGATTGTTGATAGATTTTTTTTGGCCGTGTTCTGGCTGCTTCTCCTGGCGGTGTGACGGTGTTCAGGGGCCGGCTTGGCTGAGAGGTGCCGAGGGTTGGTACAGGGTCTTGGTGGGCTCCTGGTGTGCCCTCAGTCGTGGTGGGCGGCCGGCTTTTGCTCTGCCGGGGGACACTGGATGACATTTGTGTTTTAGTTGGGGGCAGTTTTTTTGGTTTTGCTACCCAGTGTTCTCTGTGTGGGGCGGGGCCGGTGCTTGTCACCCTGAGGGACTCCTGGGGCTCCCCAGTGTTCTCTGTGTGGGGCGGGGCCGGTGCTTGTCACCCTGAGGGACTCCTGGGCCTCCCCAGTGTTCTCTGTGTGGGGCGGGGCTGGTGCTTGTCACCCTGAGGGACTCCTGGGCCTCCCCAGTGTTCTCTGTGTGGGGCGGGGCCGGTGCTTGTCACCCTGAGGGACTCCTGGGCCTCCCCAGTGTTCTCTGTGTGGGGCGGGGCTGGTGCTTGTCACCCTGAGGGACTCCTGGGCCTCCCCAGTGTTCTCTGTGTGGGGCGGGGCCGGTGCTTGTCACCCTGAGGGACTCCTGGGCCTCCCCAGTGTTCTCTGTGTGGGGCGGGGCCAGTGCTTGTCACCCTGAGGGACTCCTGGGGCTCCCCAGTGTTCTCTGTGTGGGGCGGGGCTGGTGCTTGTCACCCTGAGGGACTCCTGGGCTTCCCCAGTGTTCTCTGTGTGGGGCGGGGCTGGTGCTTGTCACCCTGAGGAACTCCTGGGGCTCCCCAGTGTTCTCTGTGTGGGGCGGGGCTGGTGCTTGTCATCCTGAGGGACTCCTGGGCCTCCCCAGTGTTCTCTGTGTGGGGCGGGGCTGGTGCTTGTCACCCTCAGGGACTCCTGGGGCTTCCCAGTGTTCTCTGTGTGGGGCGGGGCTGGTGCTTGTCACCCTGAGGGACTCCTGGGGCTCCCCAGTGTTCTCTGTGTGGGGCGGGGCTGGTGCTTGTCACCCTGAGGGACTCCTGGGCCTCCCCAGTGTTCTCTGTGTGGGGCGGGGCTGGTGCTTGTCACCCTGAGGGACTCCTGGGCCTCCCCAGTGTTCTCTGTGTGGGGCGGGGCTGGTGCTTGTCACCCTGAGGGACTCCTGGGGCTCCCCAGTGTTCTCTGTGTGGGGCGAGGGCTGGTGCTTGTCACCCTGAGGGACTCCTGGGCCTCCCCAGTGTTCTCTGTGTGGGGCGGGGCCGGTGCTTGTCACCCTGAGGGACTCCTGGGGCTCCCCCAGTGTTCTCTGTGTGTCGCGGGGCTGGTGCTTGTCACCCTGAGGGACTCCTGGGGCTCCCCAGTGTTCTCTGTGTGGGGCGGGGCCGGTGCTTGTCACCCTGAGGGACTCCTGGGGCTCCCCAGTGTTCTCTGTGTGGGGCGGGGCCGGTGCTTGTCACCCTGAGGGACTCCTGGGGCTCCCCCAGTGTTCTCTGTGTGTCGCGGGGCTGGTGCTTGTCACCCTGAGGGACTCCTGGGGCTCCCCAGTGTTCTCTGTGTGGGGCGGGGCCGGTGCTTGTCACCCTGAGGGACTCCTGGGCCTCCCCAATCTTCTGCCTGTCTGCGTTTCTTTGCCGCATGGCATATTAGTGTTCCAGTGATTGGCGTCACTTGTTTCGTGATTCAGCTTGGCGTTTCACCTTGCCGGGCTTCGTGATTAACCCTTAACGCCGGGGCGCATCCGATCCCACGATCGTTGTCGCCCCTAAATCTACAACAACAACAACAACAACAACACGGGACCAGACGCTCTCTCACACCCTCCTTAGGTTTGTACAGTTATAAATTATATATATGTGTGGATCAGGGACTTATGTTTACTTTAATCCTTGTCTGGTGGATATTAGGGCACTAAAATGGTGACCCCGGAGACGATTCCACACTAGTGTTTCCCCAGACAGGGTGTAAACAAACCATGGTGCCCACCTTCACGCTACCAGCGTATGTTCTGTCTGACCCTGAGGCATGGTTTGCACAGGTAGAGGCCTTCTTTGACGCTTACAAGGTAATAAACGACGCAGAGCAATATGCACTCACTGTGATGGCATTGTCTCTGGATAGCATTCTGGAGGCACGAGCTGTGGTTATAACACCTCCAATCACACACAGATTCGCTGCCATGAAGACTGCTCTCCTCAATTTTGTTGTTGTTGTTATAGATTCAGCTACTCGGAACAAGTTCCAAGTAGCACGGGCTATGGTGAGCCCGTAGTGGACTTACCTGGCACAGGAGAGGTGCTGTGACTGCTCTCCTCGCTGCAGCCAAGTTATGTACAAGCCGCCAGCGTGACCTGCTCCTCACCAATAGTAGCTATTGCAGCCTCGGCGATCGGACACCATCCTAATTGCTTCAGCAAATCCAGCTCTTGCTACGGCCAGCGAGTGGAGCATGTGACAGTGATCTGCTCCGGGTTCTGTTCCTACTACACTTGCTCTTACACATTCGCATGCCCAGAGCGACGACATGACACCAGAGAGCCTGGCGAAAATTGCACACCGAATCCATAGTGCACTAGGCGACTCACTCTGGTCAGGAAATACCCTTGCCTCTGACCACTCAACAGTGACGACCCAAATGAACAGCCAACACATCAGTGCTTTACAGACCCGCCAACAATCCCAGGGCAAGTCCCGCAGCCCGTCCTTGATGGTTGACTTCAACCCAGACTACTGCTACTACTACCATCACAGGTTTGGGGCCAGAGCCCGGAACTGCCGCCAGCTGTGTGCTTATTCGGGAAAGGGCTCCGGGAGGGTCTGTTAACGGTCAGTAACCCAGTCGCCTTGGCTTTTATATATGGTTGCTGCCAACAGTTCCGTCGTACCTACTTACGGCGATAGTGTGATCACTCTTGATTTTGCTGACCTCGGTCACTCTCTCGCCTGGAGCTAAGGGCGCCCCTATGTAATCCGACGTCACGCCCAGGGCTCCACGCCATTGGTTGACCATTTCATGGCCTCGCCGCTGGCCAATCAGCAAACGGCTGGCGTGGTTCTCACAATGCACCGCATCCTCCTCTCCTTTAGCGGTAAAGCTCTCCTCCCTCCACCATATTTATTCTGGCAGAAAAGCCTAAAGCTTTTTTCAAAACCAACAAAAATCATAATTGCATTCAGCCAACATCTCAGGCCTCTCCTTAAATGTACAAAATTCCTTCCCCCATTCTTCCAGGTATATACAAATCAGGGTGTTATGACTCTTATAAGCGGGATATAGAGTAAAACGGGACTGCACACTGTAACAACATGCACATACGTTCCACAACAAAATAGATGCTAGGAATGTTTTAACATCCATGATAAACAATATTATTAATGCACAGAGCAAGAGTTTCAGAGTCTCATTTGTATGGATACCCCCTCACATAGGTGTTGTCTAGCATGATAACATGGACATGGCACCTAAAATTGCATGTGATAAGCCAGAAATTTAATTGGATATGGGCATTCCAATCTCTGCTGTAAACGCCACAATATTTCAGGAACTCTGGGATGACCGAAGAGTAGTTACTGACACTCAATGGACAGAAAGCACGAGTATAAAGAGCTAAGATATGTTTAGAACCAAGAATTATATATACGGGCAGCATAAAATATCCACTAGACAGTGTAACATTGTAATTGCCAGAATTAGGCTGGGATATCTATATCTATGGCAGGTGGCTGCAGGTAATGAATTCCCCAATGGTGAACATTCCAACTGTAAACTGTGAACAAGAGCTGGGACATACTCTCCAACACTATATCTGTGATTGCCCAGTTATCAATAATTTCAGATCAAATGGTAATAAGTACTTTGAGCTCTGTAACTACTTCATACTCTCAGGAATATTGGAAGATATTCATGTGCTCTACCCAGAGTGTACAAGTACAGGGTAATAGATCAGCCTCGTATTTGATGTTGTCTCCTGTTTCCATGTATGACTAACCATCCGGTGAGATGGGGATATTAGAGAATCATATAGTTAGTTTTTGATCTACAGTGTATAATCTTTCATGTAGAACAGGGTAGCAGCACATTGCTGTACATACCTAACCTTGTTAATGAAACACACATATTATATATACAGGAGATCTTACATTTTTGTAAAACCACTCGCACGCATAACCAGGTGCCACTTAACAACCAGGTGCCACTAAACAGCCAGGTGCCACTAAACAACCAGGTGCCACTTAACAACCAGGTGCCACTTAACAACCAGGTGCCACTTAACAACCAGGTGCCACTTAACAACCAGGTGCCACTTAACAACCAGGTGCCACTTAACAACCAGGTACCCAATCACTGTTGTGTGCACAGAGGCGTTTAGTTAAGGACTGGCGCCTAGTCAATCCCCCCCTGGCCAAGATACGAGCCCAGGCCAAATTGCTCGCGAAGCACAGGCGAGTGTGTTATTACTGCCCCATTGGGACTAATAGAAACAGGAACTACCGCACACTTGTGTATATATACAAAATTAATTGATAGCTATACTCTATATTTATATATGTTCATTCTGTACATTTATAGCTTGGTTAGTTTACAAAGATTTACAGTAAATTATTTACTTTACAGAAAATTATAATAATAACATAACATGAGACATCTGTAATGACAAACTGTGTTTTCAAGAATTAGATTTAGATTTAGCTACATTTATCTATGATATTAAAATATTACAACTGTCAAATTCAGAACAAGAAACTATTTCCGTAACGACTTACACAAATGGTTTCAATAATGAATGAACTAAACAGGAGTACATTAGTCTAAATCAGACCTTACATCTTGGCTAATAGTGAGTAACATTTAGCTTACAGTTTGAGAGGTGATATATGTTGGGAAAATAAAGCGTAGTTTACCATTAGAGCAGTGAGAAATATTGCCACATTTTATATTACAAAAGTAGACGATGAGAATACAATCAGATTCTAGGGGTAACCCAGAGCAAAATCTCTCCCAACACTGTAACATAGATCTGACTTCCATAGCACTCAAGATGCCTGTCAGTTGGTCGTCTCTTTACGACGGAAGTTCCTTCAAAATCTCTGTTATCCAGCTGGGGTCTTCCTGCTTTCTCTGCTGACCAGTCAGTTGCTTTATTCTATAATGTATATCTGCTGCACCATTATATACATCACTTATTCTTAAGTTGTGTTTCCTGGCAATGAAGTTTATATTTCTGGAAAAGTTGGAGTGGCCAGTGACAAGTGAGTGCCTGAAAAAAGAATTGATTGAGTTTGCTGGATTAGTGATTCCCTTCACACAAAAATATATAATTCTTTGTAAACAACTTCTCCATTTGCAGACGATGAATCACAGTAACGGTGCTGAAGACATGATGACCAAACCACACATCAGAAGATGGGAAAACGACGACATTTGGGTTCGTCTTGGACCATTATCAAGTCGTGTGTATCAAACACATAACTTGATAATGGTCCAGGACGGACCGAAACGTCGTCGTTTCTCCATCTTCTGATGTGTGGTTTCGTTATCGTAATTTCTTTACGTGTGGGTGTGCACATCATGCCTGATATGAGATAACAATGAGTGCGAGGATGGACACCCAAGATTCGCCTTGAACATTTCCTCCATTCACAATTAAGCATACCAAGATCAGCCTTTTGTTGGTCCTATAGTTCACATCTATACAGGCTTAAATATTGAGTGCTAAATAACCTTACGTTTGAAAGATATTAAGATGACCGAATTTACTCCTAATGACATTTGTTCTAACTTTAGGTCGCTAATAGCATAACAAAATTTGAAAAGTTGCCCCTTTGAGGATATAATATGCCACAGATATTTGTCAGTATACTTTACAGAAATCTCTGCTTAGTAAATATAATTTGGGATCAATATAAATTGAATCCAGTGAGTTAAAACAAGCGAGGGCACACTTGGCAGGATTCAACGTTAGGTTGTATTCTGCACTATATCTTTCACATATTCCTATCAAGGCGTCCATAGCATCTTTGGTGGGTGGGAGTAGAACTAGATCATCAGCATAACAGAAACATTGGCCGTAATACTGCCTGTGTGACAGCCAGCTTATGGCTCTTGGGATCAAGATAGACAACAAATGATATAGGACTAAACACTGCACCTTGTTTGACTCCATTTTTAGGAAGAAATATTCATAGAGGACAATACTCCAATTCACAGCTAATATACATACCTCATAAGAAATATATAAATAATCTAGTAATGACAGGGCATACTTCTCTGGTAAGCAATTCTCTAAAAATTTGATGCATGCAACTTTTTCAAAAGCTTTGGAAGCATCAGGAAATAAAGAGAGAACAGAACTACCTTACGAGTTGTAGAACTGAATCGTTTCCGCCACCAAGAAACTACAGAGCGTTGTTGAGTCAACCTGTTCTCGCGAGCGTTCCCAACGTCAAGAACTGTCGTACTGAAGTGCCTTATCCTAACCTACCAGACGACTCACGAACAGAAAAAGGCATATGATATCAATTGCGTGAGCTGCTACCATTTTCTAATGCGACAATTTTTGGCTTTAGGTAAAGTATACGTCAAAATGCGACGTGCTATTAGGAGGACACGAGACTGAGCAACCATTTCTGTATGCAAACTGAAGGTCAGAGGCGTCCAGTTGGTCAGCTGGAACGTCAGTAAGTAATCAAATTCTTTGTTTAATTTAGTGTTATTAGTGTTTAGTGGGGGAGTAAAGTGTTATCACTTTACTCCCCTGCGGGCACAAAATTGGGACAACTATTTTTCTCTTGAATCTGAGCGAGCGACATATTTTTATGTCTGATGAACAAATATTTCTATAAAATTCAATTCTTATCCGATCGACTTGTGGATAGTATGAAGATGTTTGCCATGATATATACGTTTTCTTTACTAGCCACATAGCCTATTTGGGAGAACGAAATTGTCTTGATTCTTCGTGGTAGAACTATTGTATTGTTGACATGGCGAGTGTAAGCGATGAAGTTTTTTTATTTGGTGCCGGTCTAATGCATCCTTGTGTGATATTTTATACATATGTTCTTCTAGAACATTCTATTGCGAACACATTGGTACAAAAATGAAATACGTACGTAGAAAATTAAGGTCAGGACAGTGAAAAGAGTATACACTTTTCCGGGTTGCCGCTCGATCACCCAAAACACCAGGAGCACTTTGCACCATTTTTGTTGGTGTTTGCCGGGCGCGCTAAAGTGCGTTCATAGTCCGTTTAGGGCAATGGTTCTGTAGTTGTCACTGGAGGACACAGAAGCTTGACAGTTCTTAGGTATGGTAACAAGTACAGTGTTTATTACAGGTGGTGCTGTACCTGAAGTGTTTATTACAGGTGGTGCTGTACCTGGAGTGTTTATTACAGGTGGTGCTGTACCTGGAGTGTTTATTACAGGTGGTGCTGTACCTGGAAGTGTTTATTACAGGTGGTGCTGTACCTGGAGTGTTTATTACAGGTGGTGCTGTACCTGGAGTGTTTATTACAGGTGGTGCTGTACCTGGAGTGTTTATTACAGGTGGTGCTGTACCTGGAGTGTTTATTTCAGGTGGTGCTCTACCTGAAGCGTTTATTACAGGTGGTGCTGTACCTGGAGTGTTTATTACAGGTGGTGCTGTACCTGGAGTGTTTATTACAGGTGGTGCTGTACCTGGAGTGTTTATTACAGGTGGTGCTGTACCTGGAGTATTTATTACAGGTGGTGCTGTACCTGGAGTGTTTATTACAGATGGTGCTGTACCTGGAGTGTTTATTACAGGTGGTGCTGTACCTGAAGTGTTTATTACAGGTGGTGCTGTACCTGGAGTGTTTATTACAGGTGGTGCTGTACCTGGAAGTGTTTATTACAGGTGGTGCTGTACCTGGAAGTGTTTATTACAGGTGGTGCTGTACCTGGAAGTGTTTATTACAGGTGGTGCTGTACCTGAAGTGTTTATTACAGGTGGTGCTGTACCTGGAGTGTTTATTACAGGTGGTGCTGTACCTGGAAGTGTTTATTACAGGTGGTGCTGTACCTGGAGTGTTTATTACAGGTGGTGCTGTACCTGGAGTGTTTATTACAGGTGGTGCTGTACCTGGAAGTGTTTATTACAGGTGGTGCTGTACCTGGAGTGTTTATTACAGGTGGTGCTGTACCTGGAGTGTTTATTACAGGTGGTGCTGTACCTGGAGTGTTTATTACAGGTGGTGCTGTACCTGGAAGTGTTTATTACAGATGGTGCTGTACCTGGAGTGTTTATTACAGATGGTGCTGTACCTGGAAGTGTTTATTACAGGTGGTGCTGTACCTGAAGTGTTTATTACAGGTGGTGCTGTACCTGAAGTGTTTATTACAGGTGGTGCTGTACCTGGAAGTGTTTATTACAGATGGTGCTGTACCTGGAGTGTTTATTACAGATGGTGCTGTACCTGGAAGTGTTTATTACAGGTGGTGCTGTACCTGAAGTGTTTATTACAGGTGGTGCTGTACCTGAAGTGTTTATTACAGGTGGTGCTGTATCTGGAAGACAAAAGACTGTAAGACACACAGACAGACAAACAGTTCCAACATTCCATGTTAATGGTTGTTACAGCACATGTTAAAGGGACTATCATAACTCTCAATGTTTAGCTTTCATAACCATTACAGGTGTTAGAGTGTGCAGGTGTTTAACATTAGGGGCAGGACGCATACAGGTCTCGCATACAGCTGCAGTTAGGTCACTTTCACTCTCATCTCTCCTATCTCTCCCACTCTTGTACAACCTTAAATATTTCTCTTTGGAAACATGAGATGTATTATTGTACCAGAGACTTCGTCACTATTATTGTACCAGAGGCATCGTCACCATTATTGTACCAGAGGCCTCGTCCATGACTTGTCACCATTATTGTACCAGAGCCCTCGTCCATGACTTGTCACCATTATTGTACCAGAGGCCTCGTCCATGACTTGTCACCATTATTGTACCAGAGGCCTCGTCCGTGACTTGTCACCATTATTGTACCAGAGGCCTCGTCAATGACTTGTCACCATTATTGTACCAGAGGCCTCGTCCGTGACTTGTCACCATTATTGTACCAGAGGCCTCGTCCATGACTTGTCACCATTATTGTACCAGAGGCCTCGTCCATGACTTGTCACCATTATTGTACCAGAGGCCTCGTCCGTGACTTGTCACCATTATTGTACCAGAGGCCTCGTCCGTGATTTGTCACCATTATTGTACCAGAGGCCTCGTCCATGACTTGTCACCATTATTGTACCAGAGGCCTCGTCCATGACTTGTCACCATTATTGTACCAGAGGCCTCGTCCGTGACTTGTCACCATTATTGTACCAGAGGCCTCGTCCATGACTTGTCACTATTATTGTACCAGAGGCCTCGTCCGTGACTTGTCACCATTTGCGTCAACAGAATGATCCTACCCTTCCTCACCCTGTGGCAGGATGATGACGGGTAGGACCTGTGCCCTGAGGCAGGGTGAGAAAAGGTAGGACCTGTGCCCTGAGGCAGGGTGAGAGAAGGTAGGACCTTTGCCCTGTGGCAGGGTGAGAAAAGGGAGGACCTGTGCCCTGAGGCAGGGTGAGAAAAGGTAGGACCTTTGCCCTGTGGCAGGGTGAGAAAAGGGAGGACCTGTGCCCTGAGGCAGGGTGAGAAAAGGGAGGACCTGTGCCCTGTGGCAGGGTGAGAAAAGGGAGGACCTTTGCCCTGTGGCAGGGTGAGGAAGAGTATAGGACGTTTGATAAACAAAAAATCAAAAGTATGTTTGTAATGTAGGAAAAAATGTGTCATCAGTAAATAAGAGAATTGTATAAACTTTGGTGACGTTCTCACTCTGAAACTGCCAGAGACTCTTTTATGTATGTTATTTGTTATTATTATTATTATTATTATTATTATTATTATTATTATTATTATTATTATTATTATTATTATTATTATTATTATTATTATTATTATTATTATTGTTATTATTATTATTATTATTACTGTATATGCTCATTAAAAGTATCTTTGTTTACTTTGCACAATGGGGATGGATTCGGGCATGGAGGGCATTTTCAGTCAGTGTCCTCCGTTATCATTTACAGAATTCCTGTAAATCATAGAGGAGAGCATATATTGAAAATTAATTGGTCTGGTGACTGAGATTAGAAGTGCTGTCAGCATCGTGAGACATGACAACAAGTGGCAACAGTGAGTACATTGCCTGTTGTCGTGTGGTTGTTTGGTCATATCCTCCAGCGGCATGAGTAATCTCCTGTGTAGTAGTACACTGGCTCCTGCAGTTTATTATACTTTGTAATGCTGTCTTATTTTTGTATTGTGATGACCCATGTACTCATAGTCTTGTGGCTAAAGCTCTCTCTCTCTCTCTCTCTCTCTCTCTCTCTCTCTCTCTCTCTCTCTCTCTCTCTCTCTCTCTCTCTCTCTCTCTCTCTCTCTCTCTCTCTCTCTCTCTCTCTCTCTCTCTCTCTCTCTCTCTCTCTCTCTCTCTCTCTCTCTCTCTCTCTCTCTCTCTCTCTCTCTCTCTCGTTCTCTCTCTCAAGAACATACAGGTACGGTGGATACAGTCACAACACACAAGAACATACAGGTACGGTGGGTACAGTCACAACACACAAGAACATACAGGTACGGTGGATACAGTCACAACACACAAGAACATACAGGTACGGTGGGTACAGTCACAACACACAAGAACATACAGGTACGGTGGATACAGTCACAACACACAAGAACATACAGGTACGGTGGATACAGTCACAACACACAAGAACATACAGGTACGGTGGATACAGTCACAACACACAAGAACATACAGGTACGGTGGGTACAGTCACAACACACAAGAACATACAGGTACGGTGGATACAGTCACAACACACAAGAACATACAGGTACGGTGGGTACAGTCACAACACACAAGAACATACAGGTACGGTGGATACAGTCACAACACACAAGAACATACAGGTACGGTGGATACAGTCACAACACACAAGAACATACAGGTACGGTGGATACAGTCACAACACACAAGAACATACAGGTACGGTGGGTACAGTCACAACACACAAGAACATACAGGTACGGTGGATACAGTCACAACACACAAGAACATACAGGTACGGTGGGTACAGTCACAACACACAAGAACATACAGGTACGGTGGATACAGTCACAACACACAAGAACATACAGGTACGGTGGGTACAGTCACAACACACAAGAACATACAGGTACGGTGGATACAGTCACAACACACAAGAACATACAGGTACGGTGGATACAGTCACAACACACAAGAACATACAGGTACGGTGGATACAGTCACAACACACAAGAACATACAGGTACGGTGGGTACAGTCACAACACACAAGAACATACAGGTACGGTGGATACAGTCACAACACACAAGAACATACAGGTACGGTGGATACAGTCACAACACACAAGAACATACAGGTACGGTGGGTACAGTCACAACACACAAGAACATACAGGTACGGTGGATACAGTCACAACACACAAGAACATACAGGTACGGTGATACAGTCACAACACACAAGAACATACAGGTACGGTGATACAGTCACAACACACAAGAACATACAGGTACGGTGGGTACAGTCACAACACACAAGAACATACAGGTACGGTGGATACAGTCACAACACACAAGAACATACAGGTACGGTGGATACAGTCACAACACACAAGAACATACAGGTACGGTGGGTACATACAGTAACAATAACGTCTGCCATATACACATGTGTGACCTTGCACGCAATTGTAGTCATGAAAAGTAAAACCCCACAATGGTACTGGAGGTGGTGATGGTTGGGGTGAGAGTGGTACTGGAGGTGGTGATGGTTGGGGTGAGAGTGGTACTGGAGGTGGTGATGGTTGGGGTGAGAGTGGTACTGGAGGTGGTGATGGTTGGGGTGAGAGTGGTACTGGAGGTGGTGATGGTTGAGATGAGAGTGGTACTGGAGGTGGTGTCAGCTGGGATGAGAGTGGTACTGGAGGTGGTGTTAGCTGGGATGAGAGTGGTACTGGAGGTGGTGTTAGCTGGGATGAGAGTGGCACTGGAGGTGGTGATGGTTGGGGTGAGAGTGGTACTGGAGGTGGTGATGGTTAGGGTGAGAGTGGTACTGGAGGTGGTGTTAGCTGGGATGAGAGTGGTACTGGAGGTGGTGTTAGCTGGGGTGAGAGTGGTACTGGAGGTGGTGATGGTTGGGGTGAGAGTGGTACTGGAGATGGTGTTAGCTGGGGTGAGAGTGGTACTGGAGGTGGTGTTAGCTGGGATGAGAGTGGTACTGGAGGTGGTGTTAGCTGGGATGAGAGTGGCACTGGAGGTGGTGATGGTTGGGGTGAGAGTGGTACTGGAGGTGGTGATGGTTAGGGTGAGAGTGGTACTGAAGGTGGTGTTAGCTGGGATGAGAGTGGCACTGGAGGTGGTGATGGTTGGGGTGAGAGTGGTACTGGAGGTGGTGATGGTTAGGGTGAGAGTGGTACTGGAGGTGGTGTTAGCTGGGATGAGAGTGGTACTGGAGGTGGTGTTAGCTGGGGTGAGAGTGGTACTGGAGGTGGTGATGGTTGGGGTGAGAGTGGTACTGGAGGTGGTGATGGTTGAGATGAGAGTGGTACTGGAGGTGGTGTCAGCTGGGATGAGAGTGGTACTGGAGGTGGTGTTAGCTGGGATGATAATGGTACTGGAGGTGGTGATGGTTGGGGTGAGAGTGGTACTGGAGGTGGTGATGGTTGGGATGAGAGTGGTACTGGAGGTGGTGATGGTTGGGATGATAATGGTACTGGAGGTGGTGATGGTTGGGATGAGAGTGGTACTGGAGGTGGTGATGGTTGGGGTGAGAGTGGTACTGGAGGTGGGGATGGTTGGGATGAGAGTGGAACTGGAGGTGGTGTTAGCTGGGATGAGAGTGGTACTGGAGGTGGTGATGGTTGGGATGAGAGTGGTACTGGAGGTGGTGTTAGCTGGGATGAGAGTGGTACTGGAGGTGGTGATGGTTGGGATGAGAGTGGTACTGGAGATGGTGATGGTTGGGATGAGAGTGGTACTGGAGGTGGTGTTAGCTGGGGTGAGAGTGGTACTGGAGGTGGTGATGGTTGGGATGAGAGTGGTACTGGAGGTGGTGTTAGCTGGGATGAGAGTGGTACTGGAGGTGGTGTTAGCTGGGATGAGAGTGGTACTGGAGGTTTTGTTAGCTGGGGTGAGAGTGGTACTGGAGGTGGTGTTAGCTGGGATGAGAGTGGTACTGGAGGTGGTGATGGTTGGGATGAGAGTGGTACTGGACGTGGTGATGGTTGGGATGAGAGTTGTACTGGAGGTGGTGATGGTTGGGGTGAGAGTGGTACTGGAGGTGGTGATGGTTGGGATGAGAGTGGTACTGGACGTGGTGATGGTTGGGATGAGAGTTGTACTGGAGGTGGTGATGGTTGGGGTGAGAGTGGTACTGGAGGTGGTGATGGTTGGGATGAGAGTGGTACTGGAAGTGGTGATGGTTGGGGTGAGAGTGGCACTGGAGGTGGTGATGGTTGGGGTGAGAGTGGTACTGGAGGTGGTGATGGTTGGGATGAGAGTGGTACTGGAGGTGGTGATGGTTGGGGTAAGAGTGGTACTGGAGGTGGTGATGGTTGGGATGAGAGTGGTACTGGAGGTGGTGATGGTTGGGATGAGAGTGGTACTGGAAGTGGTGATGGTTGGGGTAAGAGTGGTACTGGAGGTGGTGATGGTTGGGATGAGAGTGGTACTGGAGGTGGTGTTAGCTGGGATGAGAGTGGTACTGGAGGTGGTGAGGGTTGGGATGAGAGTGGTACTGGAGATGGTGTTAGATTGGATGAGAGTGGTACTGGAGGTGGTGATTGTTGGGGTGAGAGTGGTACTGGAGGTGGTAATGGTTGGGATGAGAGTGGTGCTGGAGGTGGTGTTAGCTGGGATGAGAGTGGTACTGGAGGTGGTGAAGGTTGGGATGAGAGTGGTACTGGAAGTGGTGTTAGCTGGGATGAGAGTGGTACTGGAGGTGGTGTTAGATGGGATGAGAGTGGTACTGGAGGTGGTGATGGTTGGGGTGAGAGTGGTACTGGAGGTGGTGATGGTTGGGATGAGAGTGGTACTGGATGTGGTGATGGTTGGGGTGAGAGTGGTACTGGAGGTGGTGTTAGCTGGGATGAGAGTGGTACTGGAGGTGGTGTTAGCTGGGATGAGAGTGGTACTGGAGGTGGTGAGGGTTGGGATGAGAGTGGTACTGGAGGTGGTGTTAGCTGGGGTGAGAGTGGTACTGGAGGTGGTGATGGTTGGGATGAGAGTGGTACTGGAGGTGGTGTTAGCTGGGATGAGAGTGGTACTGGAGGTGGTGATGGTTGGGATGAGAGTGGTACTGGAGGTGGTGTTAGCTGGGATGAGAGTGGTACTGGAGGTGGTGATGGTTGGTTTGAGAGTGGTACTGGAGGTGGTGATGGTTGGGATGAGAGTGGTACTGGAGGTGGTGATGGTTGGGATGAGAGTGGTACTGGAGGTGGTGATGGTTGGGATGAGAGTGGTACTGGAGGTGGTGATGGTTGGGGTGAGAGTGGTTCTGGAGGTGGTGATGGTTGGGATGAGAGTGGTACTGGAGGTGGTGATGGTTGGGATGAGAGTGGTACTGGAGGTGGTGATGGTTGGGATGAGAGTGGTACTGGAGGTGGTGATGGTTGGGATGAGAGTGGTACTGGAGGTGGTGATGGTTGGGGTGAGAGTGGTACTGGAGGTGGTGATGGTTGGGATGAGAGTGGTACTGGAGGTGGTGTTAGCTGGGATGAGAGTGGTACTGGAGGTGGTGAGGGTTGGGATGAGAGTGGTACTGGAGGTGGTGTTAGCTTGGATGAGAGTGGTACTGGAGGTGGTGATTGTTGGGGTGAGAGTGGTACTGGAGGTGGTGATGGTTGGGATGAGAGTGGTGCTGGAGGTGGTGTTAGCTGGGATGAGAGTGGTACTGGAGGTGGTGAAGGTTGGGATGAGAGTGGTACTGGAAGTGGTGTCAGCTGGGATGAGAGTGGTACTGGAGGTGGTGTTAGCTGGGATGAGAGTGGTACTGGAGGTGGTGATGGTTGGGGTGAGAGTGGTACTGGAGGTGGTGATGGTTGGGATGAGAGTGGTACTGGATGTGGTGATGGTTGGGATGAGAGTGGTACTGGAGGTGGTGATGGTTGGGGTGAGAGTGGTACTGGAGGTGGTGATGGTTGGGATGAGAGTGGTACTGGAGGTGGTGATGGTTGGGGTGAGAGTGGTACTGGAGGTGGTGTTAGCTGGGATGAGAGTGGTACTGGAGGTGGTGTTAGCTGGGATGAGAGTGGTACTGGAGGTGGTGATGGTTGGGGTGAGAGTGGTACTGGAGGTGGTGATGGTTGGGATGAGAGTGGTACTGGAGGTGGTGTTAGCTGGGATGAGAGTGGTACTGGAGGTGGTGAGGGTTGGGATGAGAGTGGTACTGGAGGTGGTGTTAGCTGGGGTGAGAGTGGTACTGGAGGTGGTGATGGTTGGGGTGAGAGTGGTACTGGAGGTGGTGTTAGCTGGGATGAGAGTGGTACTGGAGGTGGTGATGGTTGGGATGAGAGTGGTACTGGAGGTGGTGTTAGCTGGGATGAGAGTGGTACTGGAGGTGGTGATGGTTGGGGTGAGAGTGGTACTGGAGGTGGTGATGGTTGGGATGAGAGTGGTACTGGAGGTGGTGTTAGCTGGGATGAGAGTGGTACTGGAGGTGGTGATGGTTGGGATGAGAGTGGTACTGGAGGTGGTGTCAGCTGGGATGAGAGTGGTACTGGAGGTGGTGTTAGCTGGGATGAGAGTGGTACTGGAGGTGGTGTTAGCTGGGATGATAGTGGTACTGGAGGTGGTGTTAGCTGGGGTGAGAGTGGTACTGGAGGTGGTGATGGTTGGGATGAGAGTGGTACTGGAGGTGGTGATGGTTGGGATGAGAGTGGTACTGGAGGTGGTGATGGTTGGGATGAGAGTGGTACTGGAGGTGGTGATGGTTGGGATGAGAGTGGTACTGGAGGTGGTGTCAGCTGGGATGAGAGTGGTACTGGAGGTGGTGTTAGCTGGGATGAGAGTGGTACTGGAGGTGGTGTTAGCTGGGATGAGAGTGGTACTGGAGGTGGTGTTAGCTGGGATGAGAGTGGTACTGGAGGTGGTGATGGTTGGGATGAGAGTGGTACTGGAGGTGGTGATGGTTGGGATGAGAGTGGTACTGGAGGTGGTGATGGTTGGGATGAGAGTGGTACTGGAGGTGGTGATGGTTGGGATGAGAGTGGTACTGGAGGTGGTGATGGTTGGGGTGAGAGTGGTACTGGAGGTGGTGATGGTTCGGATGAGAGTGGTACTGGAGGTGGTGATGGTTGGGATGATAATGGTACTGGAGGTGGTGATGGTTGGGATGAGAGTGGTACTGGAGGTGGTGTTAGCTGGGATGAGTGTGGTACTGGAGGTGGTGATGGTTGGGATGAGAGTGGTACTGGAGGTGGTGTTAGCTGGGGTGAGAGTGGTACTGGAGGTGGTGATGGTTGGGATAAGAGTGGTACTGGAGGTGGTGTTAGCTGGGGTGAGAGTGGTACTGGAGGTGGTGATTGTTGGGGTGAGAGTGGTACTGGAGGTGGTGATGGTTGGGATGAGAGTGGTACTGGAGGTGGTGATGGTTGGGATGAGAGTGGTACTGGAGGTGGTGATGGTTGGGATGAGAGTGGTACTGGAGGTGGTGATGGTTGGGGTGAGAGTGGTACTGGAGGTGGTGTTAGCTGGGGTGAGAGTGGTACTGGAGGTGGTGTTAGCTGGGGTGAGAGTGGTACTGGAGGTGGTGATGGGTGGGATGAGAGTGGTACTGGAGGTGGTGTTAGCTGGGATGAGAGTGGTACTGGAGGTGGTGATGGTTGGGATGAGAGTGGTACTGGAGGTGGTGTTAGCTGGGATGAGAGTGGTACTGGAGGTGGTGATGGTTGGGATGAGAGTGGTACTGGAGGTGGTGATGGTTGGGATGAGAGTGGTACTGGAGGTGGTGTTAGCTGGGATGAGAGTGGTACTGGAGGTGGTGATGGGTGGGATGAGAGTGGTACTGGAGGTGGTGTTAGCTGGGATGAGTGTGGTACTGGAGGTGGTGATGGTTGGGATGAGAGTGGTACTGGAGGTGGTGTTAGCTGGGATGAGAGTGGTACTTGAGGTGGTGATGGGTGGGATGAGAGTGGTACTGGAGGTGGTGTTAGCTGGGATGAGAGTGGTACAGGAGGTGGTGATGGGTGGGATGAGACTGGTACTGGAGGTGGTGATGGTTGGGATGAGAGTGGTACTGGAGGTGGTGATGGTTGGGATGAGAGTGGTACTGGAGGTGGTGATGGTTGGGATGATAATGGTACTGGAGTTGGTGATGGTTGGGATGAGAGTGGTACTGGAGGTGGTGATGGTTGGGATGAGAGTGGTACTGGAGGTGGTGATAATTGGGATGAGAGTGGTACTGTAGGTGGTGTTAGCTAGGGTGAGAGTGGTACTGGAGGTGGTGATGGTTGGGATGAGAGTGGTACTGGAGGTGGTGTTAGCTGGGATAAGAGTGGTACTGGAGGTGGTGTTAGCTGGGGTGAGAGTGGTACTGGAGGTGGTGATGGGTGGGATGAGAGTGGTACTGGAGGTGGTGATGGTTGGGATGAGAGTGGTACTGGAGGTGGTGTTAGCTGGGATGAGAGTGGTACTGGAGGTGGTGTTAGCTGGGGTGAGAGTGGTACTGGAGGTGGTGTTAGCTGGGGTGAGAGTGGTACTGGAGGTGGTGATGGTTGGGATGAGAGTGGTACTGGAGGTGGTGATGGTTGGGATGAGAGTGGTACTGGAGGTGGTGTTTGCTGGGGTGAGAGTGGTACTGGAGGTGGTGATGGTTGGGATGATAATGGTACTGGAGTTGGTGATGGTTGGGATGAGAGTGGTGCTGGAGGTGGTGATGGTTGAGATGAGAGTGGTACTGGAGGTGGTGTTTGCTGGGGTGAGAGTGGTACTGGAGGTGGTGATGGTTGGGATGATAATGGTACTGGAGTTGGTGATGGTTGGGATGAGAGTGGTACTGGAGGTGGTGATGGTTGGGATGAGAGTGGTACTGGAGGTGGTGATGGTTGGGATGAGAGTGGTACTGGAGGTGGTGATGGTTGGGATGAGAGTGGTACTGGAGGTGGTGATGGTTGGGATGAGAGTGGTACTGGAGGTGGTGATGGTTGAGATGAGAGTGGTACTGGAGGTGGTGATGGTTGGGATGAGAGTGGTACTGGAGGTGGTGTTAGCTGGGGTGCGAGTGGTACTGGAGGTGGTGTTAGCTGGGGTGAGAGTGGTACTGGAGGTGGTGTTAGCTGGGGTGAGAGTGGTACTGGAGGTGGTGATGGTTGGGATGAGAGTGGTACTGGAGGTGGTGTTAGCTGGGATGAGAGTGGTACTGGAGGTGGTGTTAGCTGGGGTGAGAGTGGTACTGGAGGTGGTGATGGTTGGGATGAGAGTGGTACTGGAGGTGGTGATGGTTGGGATGATAATGGTACTGGAGGTGGTGATGGTTGGGATGATAATGGTACTGGAGGTGGTGTTAGCTGGGATGAGAGTGGTACTGGAGGTGGTGTTAGCTGGGATGATAGTGGTCCTGGAGGTGGTGTTAGCTGGGGTGAGAGTGGTACTGGAGGTGGTGATGGTTGGGATGAGAGTGGTACTGGAGGTGGTGATGGTTGGGATGAGAGTGGTACTGGAGGTGGTGATGGTTGGGATGAGAGTGGTACTGGAGGTGGTGATGGTTGGGATGAGATTGGTACTGGAGGTGGTGTCAGCTGGGATGAGAGTGGTACTGGAGGTGGTGTTAGCTGGAATGAGAGTGGTACTGGAGGTGGTGTTAGCTGGGATGAGAGTGGTACTGGAGGTGGTGTTAGCTGGGATGAGAGTGGTACTGGAGGTGGTGATGGTTGGGATGAAAGTGGTACTGGAGGTGGTGATGGTTGGGATGAGAGTGGTACTGGAGGTGGTGATGGTTGGGATGAGAGTGGTACTGGAGGTGGTGATGGTTGGGATGAGAGTGGTACTGGAGGTGGTGATGGTTGGGGTGAGAGTGGTACTGGAGGTGGTGATGGTTCGGATGAGAGTGGTACTGGAGGTGGTGATGGTTGGGATGATAATGGTACTGGAGGTGGTGATGGTTGGGATGAGAGTGGTACTGGAGGTGGTGTTAGCTGGGATGAGTGTGGTACTGGAGGTGGTGATGGTTGGGATGAGAGTGGTACTGGAGGTGGTGTTAGCTGGGGTGAGAGTGGTACTGGAGGTGGTGATGGTTGGGATAAGAGTGGTACTGGAGGTGGTGTTAGCTGGGATGAGAGTGGTACTGGAGGTGGTGATGGTTGGGGTGAGAGTGGTACTGGAGGTGGTGATGGTTGGGATGAGAGTGGTACTGGAGGTGGTGATGGTTGGGATGAGAGTGGTACTGGAGGTGGTGATGGTTGGGATGAGAGTGGTACTGGAGGTGGTGATGGTTGGGGTGAGAGTGGTTCTGGAGGTGGTGTTAGCTGGGGTGAGAGTGGTACTGGAGGTGGTGTTAGCTGGGGTGAGAGTGGTACTGGAGGTGGTGATGGGTGGGATGAGAGTGGTACTGGAGGTGGTGTTAGCTGGGATGAGAGTGGTACTGGAGGTGGTGATGGTTGGGATGAGAGTGGTACTGGAGGTGGTGTTAGCTGGGATGAGAGTGGTACTGGAGGTGGTGATGGTTGGGATGAGAGTGGTACTGGAGGTGGTGATGGTTGGGATGAGAGTGGTTCTGGAGGTGGTGTTAGCTGGGATGAGAGTGGTACTGGAGGTGGTGATGGGTGGGATGAGAGTGGTACTGGAGGTGGTGTTAGCTGGGATGAGTGTGGTACTGGAGGTGGTGATGGTTGGGATGAGAGTGGTACTGGAGGTGGTGTTAGCTGGGATGAGAGTGGTACTTGAGGTGGTGATGGGTGGGATGAGAGTGGTACTGGAGGTGGTGATGGGTGGGATGAGACTGGTACTGGAGGTGGTGATGGTTGGGATGAGAGTGGTACTGGAGGTGGTGATGGTTGGGATGAGAGTGGTACTGGAGGTGGTGATGGTTGGGATGATAATGGTACTGGAGTTGGTGATGGTTGGGATGAGAGTGGTACTGGAGGTGGTGATGGTTGGGATGAGAGTGGTACTGGAGGTGGTGATGGTTGGGATGAGAGTGGTACTGGAGGTGGTGTTAGCTAGGGTGAGAGTGGTACTGGAGGTGGTGATGGTTGGGATGAGAGTGGTACTGGAGGTGGTGATGGTTAGGGTGAGAGTGGTACTGGAGGTGGTGTTAGCTGGGATGAGAGTGGTACTGGAGGTGGTGTTAGCTGGGGTGAGAGTGGTACTGGAGGTGGTGTTAGCTGGGGTGAGAGTGGTACTGGAGGTGGTGTTAGCTGGGGTGAGAGTGGTACTGGAGGTGGTGATGGTTGGGATGAGAGTGGTACTGGAGGTGGTGTTAGCTGGGGTGAGAGTGGTACTGGAGGTGGTGATGGGTGGGATGAGAGTGGTACTGGAGGTGGTGATGGTTGGGATGAGAGTGGTACTGGAGGTGGTGTTAGCTGGGATGAGAGTGGTACTGGAGGTGGTGTTAGCTGGGGTGAGAGTGGTACTGGAGGTGGTGTTAGCTGGGGTGAGAGTGGTACTGGAGGTGGTGATGGTTGGGATGAGAGTGGTACTGGAGGTGGTGATGGTTGGGATGAGAGTGGTACTGGAGGTGGTGTTTGCTGGGGTGAGAGTGGTACTGGAGGTGGTGATGGTTGGGATGATAATGGTACTGGAGTTGGTGATGGTTGGGATGAGAGTGGTGCTGGAGGTGGTGATGGTTGAGATGAGAGTGGTACTGGAGGTGGTGTTTGCTGGGGTGAGAGTGGTACTGGAGGTGGTGATGGTTGGGATGATAATGGTACTGGAGTTGGTGATGGTTGGGATGAGAGTGGTACTGGAGGTGGTGATGGTTGGGATGAGAGTGGTACTGGAGGTGGTGATGGTTGGGATGAGAGTGGTACTGGAGGTGGTGATGGTTGGGATGAGAGTGGTACTGGAGGTGGTGATGGTTGGGATGAGAGTGGTACTGGAGGTGGTGATGGTTGAGATGAGAGTGGTACTGGAGGTGGTGATGGTTGGGATGAGAGTGGTACTGGAGGTGGTGTTAGCTGGGGTGCGAGTGGTACTGGAGGTGGTGTTAGCTGGGGTGAGAGTGGTACTGGAGGTGGTGTTAGCTGGGGTGAGAGTGGTACTGGAGGTGGTGATGGTTGGGATGAGAGTGGTACTGGAGGTGGTGTTAGCTGGGATGAGAGTGGTACTGGAGGTGGTGTTAGCTGGGGTGAGAGTGGTACTGGAGGTGGTGATGGTTGGGATGAGAGTGGTACTGGAGGTGGTGATGGTTGGGATGATAATGGTACTGGAGGTGGTGATGGTTGGGATGATAATGGTACTGGAGGTGGTGTTAGCTGGGATGAGAGTGGTACTGGAGGTGGTGTTAGCTGGGATGAGAGTGGTACTGGAGGTGGTGATGGTTGGGGTGAGAGTGGTACTGGAGGTGGTGTTAGCTGGGATGAGAGTGGTACTGGAGGTGGTGTTAGCTGGGATGAGAGTGGTACTGGAGGTGGTGATGGTTGGGATGAGAGTGGTACTGGAGGTGGTGATGGTTGGGATGATAATGGTACTGGAGGTGGTGATGGTTGGGGTGAAAGTGGTACTGGAGGTGGTGATGGTTGGGGTGAGAGTGGTACTGGAGGTGGTTATGGTTGGGGTGAGAGTGGTACTGGAGGTGGTGATGGTTGGGGTGAGAGTGGTACTGGAGGTGGTGATGGTTGGGATGATAATGGTACTGGAGGTGGTGTTAGCTGGGGTGAGAGTGGTACTGGAGGTGGTGTTAGCTGGGATGAGAGTGGTACTGGAGGTGGTGTTAGCTGGGATGATAATGGTACTGGAGGTGGTGATGGTTGGCATGAGAGTGGTACTGGAGGTGGTGATGGGTGGGATGAGAGTGGTACTGGAGGTGGTGTTAGCTGGGATGAGAGTGGTACTGGAGGTGGTGTTAGCTGGGATGATAATGGTACTGGAGGTTGTGATGGTTGGGGTGAGAGTGGTACTGGAGGTGGTGTTAGCTGGGATGATAATGGTACTGGAGGTGGTGATGGTTGGCATGAGAGTGGTACTGGAGGTGGTGTTAGCTGGGATGATAATGGTACTGGAGGTGGTGATGGTTGGGGTGAGAGTGGTACTGGAAGTGGTTTAAATTTAAATTTTGCCCCGAGGGGCGAGTTTATTGGGCAGCGCCACTCATCTTGTGAGTGAACATACCGCCATAGCAGAATGTACAACACTCCCCAATAGGAAGAAAACCCGCTGGGTTGTTCATCCTGTCACTTGTACCCAGACACAGCTGGGACTTGCTTAACTGTCTCAAGTGAACAGCTCCTCAAACAAGAAGATTAACATTTATCAACCCTTAAAAGCTTACGTTATCTTGCGGGTGCAAAATGGGGAAATCTTTTAAGAACAGTATCAATATTTGACAAATAGTGTTTTCCTAACTCAAACAATGTGGGGTTTATTATTCTACAGTTATTCCTAATGTCTCTCAGGTGTTCACATTCACTTAGATAGTGGTCAAGGCGGTGTCCATCACTCTCACCACAGATTCTGCAACTTCGCTGATCAACTGTTGTTTCCATTCCAAATCTCCATGGATATTTGTATCCAAGACGGATTCTCGCTATTACAGATTCTCTCACTCGTCGTCCTCCTCTTCGGCCATACTGATTGGGATTGCCAGCTGCAACCATGTTGTACCATCGTACAGATTCACTGGTTTGTGCTTCTATCCTCCTTTCCTCAGTTACCTTGTCACGGTGATGCTGCCTGATAATACCTCTAATTTGTAGTTGAGTCTTGGGTATGAAGTATTCAATATGGTCTCCTTCAGCGCCTTCAGCAGCCAGCACATCTGCTCGTTCATTCCCACATATTCCAACATGGGAGGGGATCCACAGAAACTTGATGACTCTTCCCTGATTGGTAAGTACTCTCACAGCTCTCTTGATTTCAGCGACTATTGCAAGATTTTCTGCCTGATTTTTACTTAGGCTTTGCAGTGCTGCTTTTGAATCGGTGCAAATCACTGCACCATTAGTGTTCCGTTCAAGAAACCTTAACGCCATAACAATGGCAGTTAGCTCTGCTTGCGTTGAAGATGCATAGTTCTCAATACGTGCTTTTTCTTCATTTCTGCGTTGGAAGGTATTATCCTTGATTACCGTGTATGCTGCACCAGCCCTGCCATTGATAGGATTAGATGACCCGTCAGTGTAGATTTGATCTAGTTCATCTCCGGCTTCTTTATAAATGTCCTCGAGATACTTGTGCCTCATTTCTTGTGGTATCATGTTGGATTTTTTCATTGCCATTTCATTGATGATGATCTTACATGAGTCATCCTCCCAGGGAGGTAACCTCTCTACAGGCAGGAGCTCACGGGCTTGCTCAAGCAGGTGAAGCTCTTCAAGGTAGCAGACTGTTCTGTGATGCCATTTTTTGCTTCTCCTGTTTCCCCCTGAAATTAGCACAGAGCTCAGTTTTTTCTTGGCAATATCATTGTAATGGGGATCTCTGGCTATCCTAATTGCAAGCTTAGCATTCAGCTCCTGAATTCTGCTTTTAATACTGGGAAGGGACAACTCCTCTCGTAGATTAGACGTTTTGGCAGTTCTTGGGACTCCAAGAATGATTGTCATGGCTTCATTTTGAATGCTTTCAAGCCTTTTCATATCGCTTTGGGAGTAGGTGCACAGTACTGGTGCGGCATAGTCTATGACGGAGCGCACATAGGCTGTGTACATCATTTTGAGCACGGCAATAGAGGCTCCATGTCGATTCCAGGTCATAGCTTTCAGTGCCCTGAGTCGACTTTTGCATGTTCCTATGAGTTGATTGAGCTCCTCTTTCTTTCCCTTGTTAGAGCCGACAGTGACGCCAAGGTACCGATAGTGGTCAACCCATTCAAGTGTTACACCATTAATTTGCAGTTCTTCATTTGCTCTCCGCTTGTGATGGGAGTATGCCTTCGTCTTGTTTGTGGAGAGAGTGAAACCGAGCTCAATACATTTCCTTCCGAGGAGTTCAATGGACTGTTCAATTTTTCCCAAGGTGGGAGCTTGTATTAGGACATCATCTGCATATCCCACTTGTTGTGTTCCTTCCGGAAAATCAATATTTGCAATGGCGTTCATAAGTACATTGAATAGTGTAGGGCTTAAGACTCCGCCTTGGGGGGTCCCGAGTTCCATACTCAGTGTTCTGGAGACTGCTCCATTGAAGCAAACCTTGGCTTTCCTTCCTGTGAGGTAGTCTTCAACCCATTTCATGAGTCTCCCCTTGACACCCATGCATGCAAGCTCGTCCAGGATCGCAATCCCCTGTGCTTTGTCGAAGGCTCCTTTGATGTCAACAAATACAGAGTACCTAGCCGTGTCATTAACCAAGTAATTAACTATACAATTTGCTGTGCTCCGTCCTTTAACAAATCCATTGACCCCCTCCCCTAACCTGCCTATTTTGTGCAACAGTCGGTTTAGGATGATCCTTTCAAGCATCTTGCAAGTGCATGACACGAGGCTGATAGGTCTGTAATTACCAGGGTCATTAGGCTTCGGTATGGGAATAATTATTGCGTGTTTCCATTGTGTGGGCAACACTCCACTTAGGAATGACTTGTTAAACAGGTGGAGTAGTGGATTCCCAGACACTTCACACAGTGCATTGAGTATGTCGTAGGTGACGCCATCTTCACCAGGTGCTGTACTTTTACCCTTTTTCATAGCGCCCCTTACTTCTTGGGCTGTGATTGGTTCCCCATACTCGTCATCACTAGACAGTGCTCTTGTTATCCTAATTCTTCTGTCATCATGTCGCAGGAGCTGTTCCCTGCTGATTTCTGCAGGGAGGGAGGAGGAGGATGCTGCATCACTCCACTTGTGAATTAGTTCCTCAGCCTTACCCTGGGGGTCTTTGTGAACCGCAGGCCGGGCTCTGCCCCCCTTAGCTATCTGAATTTTTGCCCACACTTGTCTTGCAGATGTTTCCCGTCCAATAGAGCTAGTGAACTCAAGCCATTGTCTTTCCCGCTCTTTAATCTTCTCTTCCCTGGCTACTTGACACACTGTTTTAAACAACTCTTGGTTACTTTCAGTGGGATGTCTCCGGTACTCTCTACTCATGTCTCGCACATTTGCGTTAAGCATCTTTATGTAATCATTCTCATACCATTTTATTTTCTTCCTCTGAGGGTTACTTCGCCCAGGCGTACGGCGCGGAACTCTTAGACAGCTCTCAATTTGGTGGTTAAGGTCATCAACAAATGTGTCAATGTCTTCTGGGATTTGGTATTCCGTGAACCAGTCACTCATCCTGTTTATGAAGTGCGGCCTCATATCTGGTCCGAGTGATAACCTTTTTCTTTTATTTGTCTCTTTCCTTCTCTTGCTCATGTCGACGGTGGTAATCAGTGCCCAATGGTCACTACATAAACTGTGCACAATGTGTGTACTGGCATCCGTGTCCTGTGCATTCAGCAGGAGAGCATAATCTAATCTTCCTCCTCTGAGGTGAGTTGGCTGTTCATCACCCAGGACCCTAAGGTTTTCACTTCCCCTGACAAAGAGTGACAGTTTCCGTCCATTGACATTGGGCTGATGACAGTTGGCACCAAAGTGTGGGTGTCTGGCATTAAGGTCACCAACCAGCAGGGTAGGTTCTTCAATAACAAATTCAGGCAGTGTGTCAAGGTCAAGTTTACTCTGTGGCACATATAGGTTGATTATATGTAGAGCATTATTGTTTAAGTAAAGGGTTACTCCCAGTGATTCAAACTCATCCCCCATGTGCAGGTCATCAATAATCTGTGCAGGAATGTTGTTATTTACAAAAGTGATGAGACCCCGTTTTCTTTCCCCATGTGGCAGGGAGAACTTGCGATAACCGCTGAACCTTGGGTTGAAGTCATCACCTACCATTGTCTCCTGTAGCACTATGACGTCAGTTTGGTGTTCACGAGCGTATTGTATGATGTCATTAATTCTATTGCGAACGCCATTGCTGGAAGTGGTGATAGGTGGGGTGAGAGTGGTACTGGAGGTGGTGATGGTTGGCATGAGAGTGGTACTGGAGGTGGTGATGGTTGGCATGAGAGTGGTACTGGAGGTGGTGTTAGCTGGGATGATAATGGTACTGGAGGTGGTGATGGTTGGGGTGAGAGTGGTACTGGAAGTGGTGATAGGTGGGGTGAGAGTGGTACTGGAGGTGGTGATGGTTGGCATGAGAGTGGTGTGAGGGGATGGCTCACCAGCTCACTTACAATAGTGCTCTTATGCCTGTGGAGGCCAGTACACTTGTTAAGTGCACTTGCCCGGGGTAGCTGGTCTGTGGACAGAGATATAACAGTAGCATCTTTTCACTGTAAGCTTGGAGGGACTCAAGATTTGCGCGGGAATCTTGGGAGGCCTGGGACAGCGTGGGCGAGCGTGGGCCTCCCGCTAGCTCCAGCATTGTCGTCATGGCAACGGCAGGCGTCCATCTTGAGCCGCCATGTTGGTCGGCCATTTTGGAGTGCCCTAGGGCCATGGTACACCGTCTCTGATTGGTTGAGAGGAGTAAGCCGCTGTGTGCCTCCCTTTGATTGGTTCTTTTGAGGCAGAGCCCGGGAAGCCGGTGTTCCTGCCCCAAGACATCATTCTGCTCCAGTCACCACCCCAGCCTGACGTCTCTCTCTTGCCCATTCGGCCAAATTGGGTAAGACGACGTCGTGGTGACTGTCGTCTTAGCTCCCCCACTCCCGCCCCCACCAAGACCGCCAGCTGCACAGACAGAATCCAGCTGGAATCCTCGTTGAGGGGTAGATAGATAGGGAACGAGTGAGAGAAATCTTGGATCGTGGGTAATTTGCATACGAGGAGCAACAGACTCGTGGGTCCCCACTCCAGTAATTATAGACGTTCTAATTCCTGCTAGTGCTTTGTAGGAGTCGAGTAGAACAAGAACCCGGCAATGTGATGTTATAGTAGCCAGAATACGCCTGGGATATAGACGTATCTGCAGCTTTCTCAAAACCCAAATGTCGAGTACACAATGTGTCAACTCTGTGAAAGAGAAAACATGCACTCTCTTGAACATTATATTGTAGAATGTCCCATACTGACTGACTTTCGCCCTCCTGGGCTAAGGTATGCTGAACTCTGTAGTTACTATATGAGTACTGGAACACTTGATGATATATTGGATTTGTATCCAAGATTGACCATGTAATATATCAATCATACAATGTATATATATGATGTAACTATATAACCTGAGCTTGTAAAAGCAACTTTATCACCTTCAGTGATTAAGTGCTTAATTGCACACTAGTTTCTTTATCAGCTACCTCACCCTGTCAGAGTAAATGAGACAAATGTATGTGAATGCATGTGTGTCTGTGTGTATATATGTATGTATATGTGAGTGTGTGTATGTATATGTATGGGTATAAAGTATATATGGAAGTTGATCAGAATTACATTTCACTTTTGTGAATGTACATTAATGACACTATGTAAAAGACACATCTAACACTTTATGTAGAGCATACGTAAATCTGTGTATCTATGTATTTACGTATGTAGGTTAGCTTAGCATTTTAAAAGCACCGAATCACCTTCTGTGGTTGAGTGTTCAATAAACCCTTGAACTGTATGTTTAACACTTCTCTAACCCTGTCCATGGAGGACAGAAGAAAATGTATATATGCTGGTTAGCATTGTACATGTGTGGCCACGTCTGTGATAGAAACTAATTAAAAAAAAAGAAAAAAAAAAAAAACAGCCTACCATCCGCCACCTACACCACCTACCGCCACCTACACCACCTACTGCCACCTAGCGCGCCGCCACCTACACCACCTAGCGCGCCGCCACCTACACCACCTACCGCCACCTAGCGCGCCGCCACCTACACCACCTACTGCCACCTAGCGCGCCGCCACCTACACCACCTAGCGCGCCGCCACCTACACCACCTACCGCCACCTAGCGCGCCGCCACCTACACCACCTACCACCACCTAGCGCGCCGCCACCTACACCACCTACCGCCACCTAGCACGCCGCCACCTACACCACCTACCGCCACCTAGCGCGCCGCCACCTACACCACCTACCACCACCTAGCGCGCCGCCACTTACACCACCTACCACCACCTAGCGCGCCGCCACCTACACCACCTACCGCCACCTAGCGCGCCGCCACCTACACCACCTACCGCCACCTAGCGGAGTCAGGAGTCATTGCTGTAAACAACCGATGCTCGAAAGGCGGGATCCAAGAGTCAATGCTCGATCCTGCAAGCACATATAGGTGAGTACATATAGGTGAGTACACACACACATACACACACACAGAACTAGAAAGACAGTTTGAAAATGACATCGCGAGTAAAGCCAAGACCCAACCATAACTGCTCCATAGTTACATCAGGAGGAAAACAGCAGTGAAGGAACAAGTGATGAAAGTGAGAAAATGGGAGAACAGATTTACAGAAAATGACAAGGAGGTGTGTGAAAAGTCAACAAGTGATTTCAAGAGGCCTTCACAATAAAACAAGGAGAAGTCCTTGCAGTAAATGAGGAGGCATACCAAGCAACCTTTTGTGTCGTGAAGGAAAGTTTACTCTCAATATATTGATATTTAATTGACTGACTTAAATTAATCGAAGGACCACCCTATTTTTACTGAAAAGGGAAACAGATAAATAAGCAATAGAAAAGGACTTAAATACCTGTGCCTATGGATAATGTCACTATTAAGAATTATTTCTTGAATATTAATGGACTGTAAATTAAATTACTATTCAAGAAGTAAACTTTCCCTCCTACACAAATGGGGGGTTAATACCAGAAGTAGAGTACTCCCAGTACACTTTATCGAGGCTGGTTCTTCCTCGAATAAAATTAGTAACTCTTAGTAAGATATAAATAAAATAGACATTTGACAATTTGGTTAGTAGCAAGAATATATTGGACAATGATTATACGAGAAATTATTCTCATATAAAGTTCATGAGGCTTTGAACTTATACTTGACTTCCTAAATCACCTAAATGAAATATAATCTCAAATTATTATTAGCTTTCAACCGTTCATTAACAAATAATAACTAAATTAAAGTAATTTCAGCCGCTTAGCTGTAACAGTGAACGGAGGTGCAGTGTCGAGATGGCGTCATCTGGAACTTGCTGGAACACGTGACCCGCTAGCCTAGCCTGGGAAATTGTTGCAATCACGGCAGCTCCAACACACGCGGGAAACACAATAGAGTGTAAAAATTGTCAACACAAATTAGATTATGCCATTACAGTTCAATAGAAGGGCCAAATTAAATTCCTTGCGGACGTACTTGGTGTTTGGGGAGGTATTATGGCGTAACAATGGACTAAGTGCATAGTACATATATAGTGAGCTCCTATAACAATACTAGACCACTTAACCTGCTGGTTGTCCACCAATGCTATCCTTGGATCGCTAATGGAGTAATTGCACACTCCAAGGCCGATTAAAAGCAAGGGCCTATCGTGTAATTGATGAAAGATTCGTCTCTCCCTGGACTAATGGCCGCCATTAGTCTAAGCGTCGTCCAACCGCCTGGCTCGCTCCCGTCCCACTCCTCTCTCGCGCATGCGCGACATATTAGTATAAATTGAAAATTCTTTTCCGTGTAATTACTCTACTTAATACGTCAATGAGAATAGAGTCGCAATTATAGGGAGTTAAATATTGTTTCCATTCTGGCTAATTGCCAATAATTATGAACAGTGTTCTTATTGAATGAGAAATGGAGAGAAGTTCTGTTTCCTCCATGACGGTTTAAGATAACATAAACTGTTATATAGTGATATTTTAGATGATAACTCGTTGTTATTGAATCACTAGTTGTTATATCGCACGTCGACAGTAATTATGTCTTGCTGGATATTATCTGACGCAATACTGCCCCTCTATGTGGGGAGAATTTTAGTAAATGACGCGCAGATAAGAAAATATTTATTTATATTAGTACTACAGTTAGTAGGGTTAATAGATACTATGCTAAGTATGCAATAGTGATGTATTATGATACAATAAGGATGTATCAGTGTAGGAACTTTCCAACACTTGGTGAAATTTGACCTCACCAGTTATGAGGTCCAAAGAAATCTATTGGAGCTGAATGTGACGAAGGCTGTTGGGCCTGACAGAATCTCACCATGGATACTAAAAGAAGGTGCAGAGGCATTAAATGTGCTACTCTCTATGGTTTATAACAGGTCACATCAAACTGGAGATTTACCGGAAAGCTGGAAGACAGCTAAAGTAGTACCAATATACAAAAAGGGTGACAGGCAAGAGGCGCTGTACTACAGGCCAGTTTCAATAACTTGTATACCATGCAAGATGATGGAGAAGATCGTGAGAAAAAGGCTCGTAGAGCATCTGCAGGGAAAAAGCTTTGTAACACACCACCAGCATGGGTTCAGAGATGGTAAATCATGCCTCACAAGTTTAATAGAATTATATGATCAAGCAACACAAGTTAGGCAAGAAAGAGTAGGGTGGGACGACTGCATTTTCTTGGAGTGTCAGAAAGCCTTTTACACAGTATCTCACAAAAGGCTGTTACAACTGTTGGACAACCGGCAGGAGTAAAAGGTAAGGTGTAAAGTGGATAAGGGAGTATCTAAGCAACAGGAAACAGCGAGTAACGGTGAGGGGGGGGGGGAGACATTAGAGTGGCGAGATGTCACCAGCGGAGTCCCACAGGGCTCTTTACTTGGACTCATCCTGTTTCTAATATATGTAAACGACCTTCCAGAGGTAATAGACTCGTTCCTCTCAATGTTTGCTGATGATGCAACAATTATGAGAAGAATCAAGACAGATGAAGATAGACAGAGACTATAGGACGATCTGGACAAACTGGCAGAATGGTCTAGAAAATGGCTACTAAATGAAAATGGCTGATCAACCACTGTAGGGTTAGTAAGGCCGCCACCACCATAGTATACTGACCAACCACTGTAGGGTTAGTAAGGCCACCACCACCATAGTATACTGACCAACCACTGTAGGGTTAGTAAGGCCACCACCACCATAGTATACTGACCAACCACTGTAGGGTTAGTAAGGCCACCACCGTAGTATACTGACCAACCACTGTAGGGTTAGTAAGGCCACCACCATAGTATACTGACCAACAACTGTAGGGTTAGTAAGGCCATCACCGTAGTATACTGATCAACCACTGTAGGGTTAGTAAGGCCACCACCACCATAGTATACTGACCAACCACTGTAGGGTTAGTAAGGCCACCACCACCGTAGTATACTGACCAACCACTGTAGGGTTAGTAAGGCCACCACCACCATAGTATACTGACCAACCACTGTAGGGTTAGTAAGGCCACCACCATAGTATACTGACCAACAACTGTAGGGTTAGTAAGGCCACCACCATAGTATACTGACCAACCACTGTAGGGTTAGTAAGGCCACCACCACCATAGTATACTGACCAACAACTGTAGGGTTAGTAAGGCCACCACCATAGTATACTGACCAACCACTGTAGGGTTAGTAAGGCCACCACCGTAGTATACTGACCAACCACTGTAGGGTTAGTAAGGCCACCACCACCATAGTATACTGACCAACCACTGTAGGGTTAGTAAGGCCACCACCACCATAGTATACTGACCAACCACTGTAGGGTTAGTAAGGCCACCACCACCATAGTATACTGACCAACCACTGTAGGGTTAGTAAGGCCACCACCGTAGTATACTGACCAACCACTGTAGGGTTAGTAAGGCCACCACCACCGTAGTATACTGACCAACCACTGTAGGGTTAGTAAGGCCACCACCACCATAGTATACTGACCAACCACTGTAGGGTTAGTAAGGCCACCACCGTAGTATACTGACCAACCACTGTAGGGTTAGTAAGGCCACCACCACCATAGTATACTGACCAACCACTGTAGGGTTAGTAAGGCCACCACCATAGTATACTGACCAACCACTGTAGGGTTAGTAAGGCCACCACCACCATAGTATACTGACCAACCACTGTAGGGTTAGTAAGGCCACCACCACCGTAGTATACTGACCAACCACTGTAGGGTTAGTAAGGCCGCCACCACCGTAGTATACTGACCAACCACTGTAGGGTTAGTAAGGCCACCACCACCATAGTATACTGACCAACCACTGTAGGGTTAGTAAGGCCACCACCACCGTAGTATACTGACCAACCACTGTAGGGTTAGTAAGGCCACCACCACCGTAGTATACTGACCAACCACTGTAGGGTTAGTAAGGCCACCACCACCATAGTATACTGACCAACCACTGTAGGGTTAGTAAGGCCACCACCATAGTATACTGACCAACCACTGTAGGGTTAGTAAGGCCACCACCACCATAGTATACTGACCAACCACTGTAGGGTTAGTAAGGCCACCACCGTAGTATACTGACCAACCACTGTAGGGTTAGTAAGGCCACCACCACCGTAGTATACTGACCAACCACTGTAGGGTTAGTAAGGCCACCACCACCATAGTATACTGACCAACCACTGTAGGGTTAGTAAGGCCACCACCGTAGTATACTGACCAACCACTGTAGGGTTAGTAAGGCCACCACCATAGTATACTGACCAACCACTGTAGGGTTAGTAAGGCCACCACCACCATAGTATACTGACCAACCACTGTAGGGTTAGTAAGGCCACCACCACCGTAGTATACTGACCAACCACTGTAGGGTTAGTAAGGCCACCACCACCATAGTATACTGACCAACCACTGTAGGGTTAGTAAGGCCGCCACCGTAGTATACTGACCAACCACTGTAGGGTTAGTAAGGCCACCACCACCATAGTATACTGACCAACCACTGTAGGGTTAGTAAGGCCGCCACCGTAGTATACTGACCAACCACTGTAGGGTTAGTAAGGCCACCACCACCATAGTATACTGACCAACCAACAAGAAAACTTTAGTCCTGAACATTGTTCAGGGCTGAAGTAAACCATCAGTGTATACTTCAGAAGTGAGATATACCTCTCGGTGTACCTCACGATATATTTGCAATGCTTCTTGCACACTTTTTATACATATGCAATATTTCTTATTGCAGACTTACGATATTTTTGCCATACTTCTTGCATTCTAACTGATTTGCCACACTTCTTGTACTCTAACGATACATTTGCCACACTTCTTGTACTCTAACGATACATTTGCCATACTTCTTGTACTCTAACGATACATTTGCCACACTTCTTGTACTCGAACGACTCATTTCTCACACTTCTTGTACTCTAACGATACATTTGCCACACTTCTTGTACTCTAACGATACATTTGCCATACTTCTTGTACTCTAACGATACATTTGCCACACGTCTTGTACTTTAACGATACATTTGCCACACTTCTTGTACTCTAACGATACATTTGTCTCACTTCTTGTACTCTAACGATACATTTGCCACACTTCTTGTACTCTAACGATACATTTGCCACACTTCTTGTACTCTAACGATACATTTGCCACACTTCTTGTACTCTAACGATACATTTGCCACACTTCTTGTACTCTAACGATACATTTGCCACACTTCTTGTACTTTAACGATACATTTGCCACACTTCTTGTACTCTAACGATACATTTGCCACACTTCTTGTACTTTAACGATACATTTGCCATACTTCTTGTACTTTAACGATACATTTGCCATACTTCTTGTACTTTAACGATACATTTGCCATACTTCTTGTACTCTAACGATACATTTGCCATATTTCTTGTACTCTAACGATACATTTGCCATACTTCTTGTACTTTAACGATACATTTGCCATACTTCTTGTACTTTAACGATACATTTGCCACACTTCTTGTACTCTAACGATACATTTGCCTCACTTCTTGTACTTTAACGATACATTTGCCACACTTCTTGTACTCTAACGATACATTTGCCATACTTCTTGTACTCTAATGATACATTTGCCATACTTCTTGTACTCTAACGATACATTTGCCACACTTCTTGTACTTTAACGATACATTTGCCACACTTCTTGTACTTTAACGATACATTTGCCATACTTCTAACCTTCCCACCGTTGCCCACTGGATTGGAGAGGGAGGGGGGGGGGGGGGAAGCGGTTGTCCATGATAAACCAACCAAATTATAACGCTGGCTCATGACAGGCATATGTAAGTTACTAAGCGTAGAGACTGTAGGTGTGGTCGTTCTCGAACCCATCGTTGATACACAGTGAACTGTGCAACTAGCTCATCAAAACTGTAACTTGCTTACCGCAAGCAGTTTTGAGGTTGAGCTCCTGAGCCCATAATGCATTGGTAACCTTTACCATTTCTGCCCACGGGAAGGATATAGGATCCACTACCGCCCAAAGGATGGATATGGGGTCCACTTCCACTCACAGGATAGGTATTGGGTATACTGCCGTCCACAGGATGGGGATGGGGTCCACTGCCGACTGCAGGATGAATATGAGGTTCATTACCACCCACAGCATGGGCATGGGTCCTCTACCACCCACAGGATGCGTATGGTGTGCATAATAAATGAACTAAACTAAAACTTATACAAAATAAATATAATAGACAAGTTACTGAAGGACCCATTTTCTTTAAGAATTATCGTGGTCTAAGTATCTTATAGAAGTAATAATGGCTAATATTGTCAACTACGATGAATTCCAAAATATACAAAGGAATTTATACTCGTTCTCTCAGCAGCTAAATTGGAGTTGCAAAGAAAACGTAAATTTGTCGAGAAGCCAGACTAGAGTAATATTAGGGTAGATTCACATTTTGAACGACCACAGCAGCAGCAAGACTCCAAGAAATAGATATCACAAGTCTCAATAATCAATTTTCCTACTCTTCATACTGCAAAAAGAGAAGGAATGTAAGTAACTATACATGTCCTTTAAAAATTATAAAAACCATACTCAATTATTTAGTTTAAATATATTTATGCATAGTGTTTTAGGTTATTTATTTTGTTTGAATTTGTTTTAATCACATGAGTTATTGTTGTCCGTAATAATAACTTTGAAAGTTACGCATGTATAGATTTTTGGTGTAGCTTGTCTACTAATGTAATTATGGGTCTTAAATCTAGAAGTGGGAGCTGCTGAGTTTGAACAGTGTATTCGAAATATTAAGTTTACCAGAACCACGTTAATGACAGAGACTCAGTCAATAGACTGATTACGTGAATCTTAAAGCTAGGCCTAGAGGTGGGGGAAATTAGGAAGAAGGAATTCGTTGCAAGCCTATAATTTTTAATTTGTTCCAGAAATATGCAGTCTGCCCAGTCTTTTCTACTTTTCCTAATTTTTGTTCCCTAGTCATAGAACTCAATTAAATCTGTTAGGCATGATTTGCCATCCCTGAACCCATGCTGATTGTGGGGGTTTTCTTTTTTGCTTTCACGACTGCAATGCGTACGTCGCCAATGTACATGTGGCAGACGCTTCACGAAGCTGTCGGAATTAGCAGAATAGAAAATACGAGAGCAACCGTAAGGGCCTGGGAGCAAGGTCGAGTTAGAGTCCTTGAGGGTCTCTTCTCAGACTAGTCTCACCTGGTCCTGCTCCACGTTGATCGTTGGAATCTCCTCAATGATTTAACACTTTAAGGGACTCCTAGGGTCCTCATCACATTTATAGTTTGTGACTTATAGGCAACTCGGTGTTGAAGACACTTAGAGCTGAAGGCTTGAGTAATGTTGGCAGTATTCAGAAGTGGTTCAACGGAAACACCGCATAAAGCTTAACAGTAGTTTATTTACTAATTTAACCACTAATACAAAAAGTGCTTGCTTTACTTTAGATTGGTGTCAGAAAGGCTATGGTTATATTAGCGAGACTCTTGACGTCTGGCTAAACGACTCGTATCCACTCGTGGAGAAACACCTAACTTAACACAGTTGACAGCCAATCATTAACACGGCAACCTAACTGCCGGTATGCAAAGGGATCACAAGAGTTCCAACCGGATACTCGGTAATGATGATATGCAATAAGTCAACAACTACACTGTCAATGGGACAGGCAATAACATGCACAATAATATCACACACAATAACTAAATGTGTGGTGTATGTGAAGCTCACATTCACAGACTAGTGAAATGCCGTGATACCACACAGATAAACACGCATTCACCGTCGACTCACCTATGACCTGTGACAGGTATGAGAAGGTGAGAACTGTGGTTGATCCCTCAGATCAACACAGACACAATAAAACAATGACAAAATCTTGTACTTACAGATAGGTACCTTTCCTTACTCACTCACTCACTCAGGCACATTTATACAAGCACTCGTAGGTGGCCTGACAGCTGGTTTCGCTCGTAGACACGGAGGGTACTTGCAGTAGGGCGGGCTGTATGCTTAACAGACAGACACACGCGCACCCACTGGCACTGGCGATGAGTAAGGTGGTGACGTCACGTAGTAGTGTGAGGGCGGCGGCGGGCGCTCGAGGCACAGAAGTACGGAGGTACTGGGGTACTGGGTACTGAGGTGCACGCTCGGGACGAGTGGCGGCTGTGGTACCATGCAGGTACACTTGTGGTAAAGTCACACACAGGTTACTAGGCGGCGGCACTGCCTTAGTTCACTCATTAGTCACTCACAACGATCTTTGTCACCAGGGGTTACCTGATACCAGTCTGTTTCGCTCTGGAGATTTGTCACTTTAGGCTTCTGATTAATATATTCACACCCGTGATTCTGGGCGAGTGTATCGTATAATCTTCAGATGCTGAGTTAACGTGACGGTGAGGAATAGACGGTGTTCAGTCTATTGGCCGGTAGAACAGAACACGTCCACTTTGCTAGAGATCCCTCTCAAGAATGCCTGAAGCTCAGGGCGTCTTGTGGCATACACAAGGGGATTACAATTTGACCAATGGCATTGCAGCAAATGAGCGGGAACCAATCATATTAGCTCGTTCGATGAGGAGTAGCAGGAGTGACGTCATGAACACGTCACGACCACGTCATAGCTGTTATTGTCCATCGCGCCGGTTGACCCCAGAGGTCAGACGCTGCTAACGTCTCCCCTCTCTCACGCGGGCATCAGCCATGTACTCACTGACCCTTTGGTGGCAAGTATGCTTAACTCCCTGTATCTACTTCCTGCCTGGACATACGGCGGCCTCCATATTATGAAAGTGTTCCTGGTTAAGTGGGCATTCTGGAGATACCCAACATGCCAGGTCACTATCCAGGGTTAACAGAAATAGGACCTTGTGCACAAGATCGGTGCACTGTGCACAGCAATGAGCCATTCCAGTCAGCTGTGGGAGAATCTTGAGAGACACTCTCTCACAACATAACACCATTGGATACCAAGAAACTTACCTTCAGATTACACAGCAAAGCAGCAATAGTCAATCTCACAAATGCACTTCACAATGTAAACTTGTAATCTGAATTCAATAATACACAGGATATAAATTCATTAGTCAACACCTTCTTTTCCAAAACTGTATAGCCTCTACAACAGTCATTGTCCTCTCCTCACCAAGCAAATAACTGCCAAAAGATTAAACAACCCCTTGCTCACGAGTGGCATACTCAAAGCAATCATCATGAAACATGAATATGAAAAAAACATAGTATTGGCCTAGTTATAAAATACATAGTTAATAAAATTAATTAATTAAGAGATACTCATTAATGCTTACCAGTATAACAGGAAGAACGAAACATTCCTATTATGGGCGTAGATTCAAAGAAGCAAAAGGAAACATGAAAAGCATATTAAGTCAATCAAGGATCTAAACAACAATCACATAACACGCAGATAAAACTCTCCAAGGATCGTTACACACCTGCAACAGACTTAGAAATGACAACTGAATTTAATAGCTTCTTTCCGTCTGTTGGTGCTCACCTCGCCAAAAAAATCCCTCAGACACATGTTACTACATATCTTACCGTTATCTATCCTAACTATCTTTTCCTTTTACCAGTCAGCTCGGCAGATGTTATGTCTATCATTTACTCACTAAAATCAAAGCTGGGAAACACTAGTGAAATACCATCTATGGTTTACACGAGTGCCGTTCATGCACTTGCCCCACCCATAGCTCTGATATTCAACAAATCTCTAGAATGTCATACTTTACCTGATATCCCTAAAAAAGCACGAGTAACTCTATATCTGGAATTATATTTACTTGATATAATCTACACGAGTAATTATATCTGCTTGATATAATCTACACAGCCCTTGACAAAAATGAGTTCCCAGTTGGGTTCTTCATTGACCTGAGAAAGGCCTTTGGTACTGTTAACTATAACTACCTCTTACTTAAACTTCTCCATTATGGAATCCGAGGTCTTGCCCTGAACTATATTCTCCTATCTTGGAGACAGCCACCAATATGTTGCCATCAATGATATAACCTCCCCCACTCAATCATTATCTGTAGGAGTGCCACAGGGCAGCATTCTAGGACCTCTCCTACTTCTTATATACACCAATGATTTGCCTAATGTCTCTAACATTCTTAAACCTATGCTATTTGCTGACGATACTATCTTTTTCTACTCAGACCCCAACCCAAACACACTAGATAATGTTGTAAATAACGAATGAAAAAAGTCCACTCATGGATATTAACTAACTAACTAACTCGCACTAAACTTGAAAAATATTTACTACATTTTATTTGGAAGCAAATCATTAAAACTAATTCAACTTCAGGTAGACAAAGTTAACATCAGCAATAAAAATTATGGAAAGTTCCTTGGCCTATACATAGATAAGAGACTCAACTTCAGCACCCACATACAACACATAGCCAAAAAAGGCTCAAAAACTTTACTCTCTAAAATAAAATATTATGTTTCCCACTCTGTTCTCCTTTAATTATACTACTCGATAATCTATCCCTATCTTACATACGGTATCTGTGCATGGGGTTAAATTACTGCAAATTATCTCAAGCCCATCATCACCCAGCAAAAAATACTGCTATCAGAACAATATCTAACTCTATTTTCAGACAACACACAGCCCCTCTTTTTAAATCCCTAAACATGCTGAACATTCATTCAATCCACACATTCTCTTGTCCTATTTACATGTACAAAACCTTGTTCTTAAATGCAAACCTTGTTCTGAAACTCTTCCTGGACAGATGTAATAGAACCCATAATCACCATACCAGAAATAAATATCTCATTGATATACGCAGAGTATTAATGCTTAGTATTAATACAAATAATAGAACATAACTAAACCTGTGTAAACACTCTATGCAAATAAAGAGACCTAGTGTTATGAACCCGACTACATCGTCGGAGTATGGAGTAGCGACGTCAGCTCCATCTGTGAGTCAGCTCTCTAACCCCACAGTATCTGCTGTCATATGGACGACGCCTTCTAGTGGAGACAGTCTGATTCCTGCAAATGGCTCAAGATTCCTGCCTTTGTTAACAAGTGAGGTAGTAGTGAGTGACCTCTGGTGATGTGGCGATTCAAGACCAGTGCCATCTGTTGGAGCTACAAGCAAAATGTCAATGCCCGAGTGTGTATGTTGCTTCCTGGTTTCTCCAGTCCCTATAACTGATGACGTGTCTGTATCCACAGAGGTGACGTGGGGCAGCAGTGGTACTGAGGATGGCCCTGGGTAGCCTAAACTCTCCCAACTTAGTCCCGCCTGAAGGCTAAGTGAGCCGCCGCCGATCAGGAATAGTGTAGTTTCTGCTAGGGGAGTAGTAGCGGAAGAATTCAGCGTATCCTGGGATTGGCTACGGGGAAGAGACGACCGACAGTGAGGTGCCTGTCGAGGAGCATTACTAGCCCGTCGCTAGAGGCTTCTGCAATGTGTGCGATAACCCTGTATTTGTCTGTGTAGAGGCCCCAATCAGCGCTTGGCTTAGGTTCTCTGCCAGCACTTAGCTGGAAAGTGGTTGTGGGCAGAGAGGCCGCTCGTGAGACTGCCGGTAGGCTGGGCCACGGCAAAAGGTAGACTCGCCAGTGTTTCCCAGTACTGTGGCCAGACAGGTTGGGAATGGTACTGTGTGTTGTGGAAACACGAATATTGACGAAGGCTGCATTGTGTTAGCGTCGTAGAGTGCTCAGTGTGAGACACCTGTATATACATCTATGTGTAGTAATATTTTATTTTAATATTTTTATTTAAGGTGATGGGAATATATTGATAAAGGAATCAGTTGTGTTAATCCCCCCTTTTTTATTTATTGCATTACCTAGTCTACTTCTTGAAAGCCACTACCGACTTGGGGCCGGATACTATCACTTAGGTTCATCCATCAAGAACCCGGTTACGACCCAAAGAGGCCGTAACACCTAGTCTATGGAACTCACTCCCCAACGAAATAAAAGCTGTCCCGCCTATGCCTTATTCATAAGTAAAAGCAAAAAGTACTTAGTTTCATCCTCGTAGTTTCCTACCTAGAGCTTTAAACTCGCCCTGTATCTTGTGCTACCCACCTCCACCAATGCTTAAGACATTCACCTTCACCATTGTAATCACTGCTAATAACTTGTATCATAGTTGTTAGGTTGAACATAACTTATATCATAGTTGTTAGGTTGAACATAACTTATATCATAGTTGTTAGGTTGAACATAACTTATATCATAGTTGTTAGGTTGAACATAACTTGTATCATAGTTGTTAGGTTGAACATAACTTATATCATAGTTGTTAGGTTGAACATAACTTATATCATAGTTGTTAGGTTGAACATAACTTATATCATAGTTGTTAGGTTGAACATAACTTATATCATAGTTGTTAGGTTGAACATAACTTATATCATAGTTGTTAGGTTGAACGTAACTTATATCATAGTTGTTAGGTTGAACATAACTTATATCATAGTTGTTAGGTTGAACATAACTTACATCATAGTTGTTAGGTTGAACATAACTTATATCATAGTTGTTAGGTTGAACATAACTTATGTCATAGTTGTTAGGTTGAACATAACTTATATCATAGTTGTTAGGTTGAACATAACTTATATCATAGTTGTTAGGTTGAACATAACTTACATCATAGTTGTTAGGTTGAACATAACTTATATCATAGTTGTTAGGTTGAACATAACTTATGTCATAGTTGTTAGGTTGAACATAACTTATATCATAGTTGTTAGGTTGAACATAACTTATATCATAGTTGTTAGGTTGAACATAACTTATATCATAGTTGTTAGGTTGAACATAACTTATATCACAGTTGTTAGGTTGAACATAACTTATATCATAGTTGTTAGGTTGAACATAACTTATATCATAGTTGTTAGGTTGAACATAACTTATATCACAGTTGTTAGGTTGAACATAACTTATATCATAGTTATGTTTTTTACAATGTGTATAATAATATTCTTAAAACTTTGCGACAAATACAAACTTAATTATCTTTAAGATTAAAGATCTGCCCGAAACGCTCTCCGCGTTAGTGACTTTACAACAATGTAGAAACATCAATACTATTTACTTTCATAAACCCAATGTACATTTTCTAATATATATATAAGTTCCTGACATAGACCACAAAGGTGCTTACCTATCAGTGCTTACCTGTCAGTGCTTACCTGTCAGTGTTTACCTGTCAGTGCTTACCTGACAGTACTTACCTGACAGTGCTTACCTGACAGTGCTTACCTGTCAGTGTTTACCTGTCAGTGCTTACCTGACAGTACTTACCTGACAGTGCTTACCTGACAGTGCTTACCTGTCAGTGTTTACCTGTCAGTGCTTACCTGACAGTACTTACCTGTCAGTGCTTACCTGTCAGTGCTTACCTGTCAGTGTTTACCTGTCAATGCTTACCTGACAGTACTTACCTGACAGTGCTTACCTGACAGTGCTTACCTGTCAGTGTTTACCTGTCAGTGCTTACCTGACAGTACTTACCTGACAGTGCTTACCTGACAGTGCTTACCTGTCAGTGTTTACTTGTCAGTGCTTACCTGACAGTGCTTACCTGTCAGTGCTTACCTGACAGTGCTTACCTGACAGTGCTTACCTGTCAGTGCTTGCCTGTCAGTGCTTACCTGTCAGTGCTTACCTGTCAGTGCTTACCTGACAGTGCTTACCTGTCAGTGCTTACCTGATAGTGCTTACCTGTCAGTGCTTACCTGTCAGTGCTTACCTGTCAGTGCTTACCTGTCAGTGCTTACCTGACAGTGCTTACCTGTCAGTGCTTACCTGACAGTGCTTACCTGTCAGTGCTTACCTGACAGTGCTTACCTCTCAGTGCTTACCTACAGTTCCCGTAGGTGTATGTCTCACACAAGGTGACCGTTGGTGTATGTCTCACACAAGGTGACCGTTGGTGTATGTCTCACACAAGGCCACCGTTGGTGTATGTCTCACACAAGGTGACCGTTGGTGTATGTCTCACACAAGGCCACCGTTGGTGTATGTCTCACACAAGGTGACCGTTGGTGTATGTCTCACACAAGGCCACCGTTGGTGTATGTCTCACACAAGGCCACCGTTGGTGTATGTCTCACACAAGGGGACCGTTGGTGTATGTCTCACACAAGGCCACCGTTGGTGTATGTCTCACACAAGGTGACCGTTGGAGTATGTCTCACACAAGGCCACCGTTGGTGTATGTCTCACACAAGGTGACCGTTGGTGTATGTCTCACACAAGGCCACCGTTGGTGTATGTCTCACACAAGGCCACCGTTGGTGTATGTCTCACACAAGGTGATCGTTGGTGTATGTCTCACACAAGGTGATCGTTGGTGTATGTCTCACACAAGGCCACCGTTGTGAGACATACACAACGGTGGCCAGGAAGCCTAGTCTAATCTATACCAAGGTAGATGTTTGTATTGTGTCTTGGTCCTGGGACTCACACAAGGCCACCGTTGGTGTATGTCTCACACAAGGGGACCGTTGGTGAATGTCTCACACAAGGTGACCGTTGGTGTATGTCTCACACAAGGCCACCGTTGGTGTATGTCTCACACAAGGTGACCGTTGGTGTATGTCTCACACAAGGCCACCGTTGGTGTATGTCTCACACAAGGCGACCGTTGGTGTATGTCTCACACAAGGCCACCGTTGGTGTATGTCTCACACAAGGTGACCGTTGGTGTATGTCTTACACAAGGTGACCGTTGGTGTATGTCTCACACAAGGCCACCGTTGGTGTATGTCTCGCACAAGGTGACCGTTGGTGTATGTCTCACACAAGGCCACCGTTGGTGTATGTCTCACACAAGGTGACCGTTGGTGTATGTCTCACACAAGGTGACCGTTGGTGTATGTCTCACACAAGGGGACCGTTGGTGTATGTCTCACACAAGGCCACCGTTGGTGTATGTCTCACACAAGGCCACCGTTGGTGTATGTCTCACACAAGGTGACCGTTGGTGTATGTCTCACACAAGGTGACCGTTGGTGTATGTCACACACAAGGTGACCGTTGGTGTATGTCTCACACAAGGCCACCGTTGGTGTATGTCTCACACAAGGCCACCGTTGGTGTATGTCTCACACAAGGTGATCGTTGGTGTATGTCTCACACAAGGTGACCGTTGGTGTATGTCACACACAAGGTGACCGTTGGTGTATGTCTCACACAAGGCCACCGTTGGTGTATGTCTCACACAAGGCCACCGTTGGTGTATGTCTCACACAAGGCCACCGTTGGTGTATGTCTCACACAAGGCCACCGTTGGTGTATGTAGGATCGGGGTTTGTTGCGAGAAAGTTAGATGTTGAGGCCTGTTGTGGATGGTTCTAGGTTTGCCCTGGTATAACTGTGGAGTTATTGAGGTGTTGGTTGCTTTGGTGTTTCCCTTGGGCGACCGACTGGGCCTGCAACCCTGGGAATTGGGCCTGTTGTTGGTTGGGGTTACCCCAGGCGTTTACTGGTGGTGGAGGGGCAGGAATGGTAATTGCTGCTTGTTGACGGGCTGTGGTCACCGTTTCCCTTGCTTGCTTGATTGCATCCTGTCTATGAACACACAAATAAGAGATAGCAATGTGTGCACCATTGTATTGTGCACACTTGGGTGTTGGGCTTGTGCATTCCCTGTAGTTGTGTTCCCCTGCCCACCTGCTGCACTTGGGGATTTCAATGTTGCATGCACTAGAATAGTGGTCATACTGGAAGCATTGTTTGAGCTTGTGAAACCTCTGTAAGGTGATTTGGTCAGGGCCAGACTTGATGCCAAATGCAGAAAAGCCAAGGTGAAGACTGCTGCCAAGACTTGTGCTGCTTGCTCCGGTGAAGCCAGAAATAGCTTCAGTACTTGGTTGTTGTGGGTTGTTGACGAGATTTCTGCAGATATCTCGTCAACTGAGTGATCCATGATGATGTCATGGATCCTATGTACAAAGATAGTGCGTTTGGCTTGGAAGTTGGCCGGGGGGTAGACTGTGATCCACCCTCTCCAATAGTTTGTTCAGACTGTCGGTCGAAAGGAGTTCTGGAAGGTCTGCATTGTGTACCAACAAGATGGCTCCAGTTGTTATTTTGAACACATTTTTTGTAGGTAATCTGGGTGATCTCATGAATTACTTCAAGTAGTTGGGCTGGAGAACGAATCTGGCCAGATTCGTCAGTGAAGCTGACATTGGTCGCCGTAACCTTGTGGGGGCCAGGAAGCCTAGTCTAATCTGTACTAAGGTGGATGTTTGTATTGTGTCTTGGTAGACTAAGTGGCTGGTGGGTGTTAGTTCGGTCGAGGCCGCTAACTTCTGGTTGTTAGGCAACTAGAGCTACTTGAACAGTTGGTAATTGAACCTATCGATAGCCTAAGCCTGCTACAAGGCTGTTAGTTGCCCAATCAAACCTTCGCGAGAATTTCAAGAACCCAATTTTGGCTACCGCTCAGGAATGATCGTTTGGAATGGCGAAAAACAAGAGGTAGAAACATTTTAGAAAGACAGCCTAATTCACATCTTAACTCTATGATTAGTAGGTTGTGCATTGTATATTGTGTGAGCGTGTGTGTGTGGAGTGTTGTGGTACAGGCAGGGAGACAATAAGGAGGAGGTGGAGGGGGGGAAGGATGAGGATGGGTTTATTTGGACATCATTTTGCTGTAAGGTCAGGTTAAGTCTCGTGTCCTGTATACAGCGCTGCTGTATAGTGTAGAATACTTATCTCTGAAAGTATTACATGTAATACAGGCCCAGAGGAATCTTCAACGACGTTCCTTACTCTCATAATTTTATAATTTCATCACGAAATTCATAAACCGTTTTGTCTTTTAAGGCAATCAGAAATCCTTTGATTGTAAAATATTTGTTTTGTCTTAAATCCTGTTGATAATATGATGGTTAGAGCACTAGTTCTTGGTCTGGTCTGGGACAGGCAGCCATCTCTGGGGCACCCAGCATCTTGCCACAGGGTATCCCAGCCATCTCTGGGACACCCAGCATCTTGCCACAGAGTATCCCAGCCATCTCTGGGACACCCAGCATCTTGCCACAGGGTATCCCAGCCATCTCTGGGGCACCCAGCATCTTGCCACAGGGTATCCCAGCCATCTCTGGGCCACCCAGCATCTTGCCACAGAGTATCCCAGCCATCTCTGGGACACCAGCATCTTGCCACAGGGTATCCCAGCCATCTCTGGGACACCCAGCATCTTGCCACAGAGTATCCCAGCCATCTCTGGGACACCCAGCATCTTGCCACAGGGTATCCCAGCCATCTCTGGGGCACCCAGCATCTTGCCACAGGGTATCCCAGCCATCTCTGGGCCACCCAGCATCTTGCCACAGAGTATCCCAGCCATCTCTGGGACACCCAGCATCTTGCCACAGGGTATCCCAGCCATCTCTAGGACACCCAGCATCTTGCCACAGGGTATCCCAGCCATCTCTGGGGCCCCCAGCATCTTGCCACAGAGTATCCCAGCCATCTCTGGGACACCCAGCATCTTGCCACAGGGTATCCCAGCCATCTCTGGGGCACCCAGCATCTTGCCACAGAGTATCCCAGCCAGCTCTGGGACACCCAGCATCTTGCCACAGGGTATCCCAGCCATCTCTGGGGCACCCTGCATCTTGCCACAGAGTATCCCAGCCATCTCTGGGACACCCAGCATCTTGCCACAGAGTATCCCAGCCATCTCTGGGACACCCAGCATCTTGCCACAGAGTATCACAGCCATCTCTGGGACACCCAGCATCTTGCCACAGAGTATCCCAGCCATCTCTGGGACACCCAGCATCTTGCCACAGAGTATCCCAGCCATCTCTGGGGCACCAGCATCTTGCCACAGGGTATCCCAACCATCTCTGGGACACCCAGCATCTTGCCACAGAGTATCCCAGCCGTCTCTGGGATACCCAGCATCTTGCCACAGAGTATCCCAGCAATCTCTGGGACACCCAGCATCTTGCCACAGAGTATCCCAGCCATCTCTGGGACACCCAGCATCGTGCCACAGAGTATCCCAGCTATCTCTGGGACACCCAGCATCTTGCCACAGAGTATCCCAGCCATCTCTGGGACACCCAGCATCTTGCCACAGAGTATCCCAGCTATCTCTGGGACACCCAGCATCTTGCCACAGAGTATCCCAGCCATCTCTGGGACACCCAGCATCTTGCCACAGAGTATCCCAATAATAGATGTAATTTGGAATGCTTTAACGTGACAATTCCAACCAGGCATAACTTCTTCTATTAGTTTTTTAGAAGGATTCTCTCCCCTTCCTTAACCAGCACTGACATAACAGATGAAAAATGAGTAATTGAAACTATTTTGATAGATATTACACTGAAGATTTGTGTTGACAGTTGCAATAATTGATATATGAATATTATCAAGTTTTCTGTTAAACAAACACTAAGCTTTTTCAGGTCAGCAATAGTGGCTTTCTGCCAGTTTAAATGTTTTAAGGTTGGTTACTGTTCTCACTGTCAGCAGCAACAGTTTGATAGTGAGGTATAATGAAGGTGAAGAATTTGAGAAAATTATCAAAATGAGACTTTCCTCTCCAGTCATTTAAAGGAAAGTCAACGTAATATTAAACTGAGCATAAACAGTTTTGACCAGCACATGCAAAAGTTTTGTTAAATTTTAAAAGCCTAAGTCTTCTTGTATCGTATAAAGTTTTTCTTAATTTATTAAGAAAATTAATTAATTTTTTTTATCTACGTGGTTTATATACTTTAAACAAGACAGGTCTCAGGCCAGAGTCCTGAGGACCATTGACAACGTTTACCACTCGGATTTGTCTTACTCTGTTTCTGTTGAAAAAGTCATATCATATACCACTAGCAAGTTAATACCTCTAAACAACAGACCTCAGAAAATGAGGGCAAATAAAAGTGTTTATATTGTTTAAAGTTATATGTTACTGTATTTCAAATAATGCATGTATTGACTTTAATAGTTGTAGTACTTTACTATATAAAATATAGTACAGTACTACTTACAGTATCAAAGCAGGCGTACATATGGTAGTTTCTTTACTAAAGAAATTGTTCATTTAAGTGTGTAGAAGGACACTTACTGTATTAAACTACTTGAACAGTAAGCTGCTTACTGTACAAAAGATCTTGTACAGTACGTTACTTACTGTAATAAAGTAAGTGCCCAAAAGGCTTCCTACTGTATTAGAGCAAGTTTACAATAGGATACTGATAATATGATAGTACATATACGGTAAGCTGCTTAATGCATAATTGTAAGTTACAGTCGGCAACTTACTGTATTTAGTTGTACATTAAGCAACTTACAATAACACAGGTGTATATATGCTCCTGCTTGATCTTGAGGATAATAAGGTTAAGACAGACTAAAGTCAGACAAAAATTCCCAAATGTCTAAAATCCCTAAAATGTTACAATAACTAAGATCTCGTAACAAATAAAGACCCAAAACTAATAATAGTGATCCAATAAACAATAGTAAAGAAAGTCATATTGATAATAAAGTGAAGAAAATGCTAATATATCAATTACATACCAAAACTTATTCATAAAATCAGGAGACAAATGCTTATCTATATCTTCCACTACAGACTGGAAGGCTGCTTATCTATACCTTCCACTACAGACTGGAAGGCTGCTTATCTATATCTTCCACTACAGACTGGAAGGCTGCTTATCTATATCTTCCACTACAGACTGGAAGGCTGCTTATCTATACCTTCCACTACAGACTGGAAGGCTGCTTATCTATACCTTCCACTACAGACTGGAAGGCTGCTTATCTATACCTTCCACTACAGACTGGAAGGTTGCTTATCTATACCTTTCACTACAGACTGGAAGGCTGCTTATCTATACCTTCCGCTACAGACTGGAAGGCTGCTTATCTATACCTTCCACTACAGACTGGAAGGCTGCTTATCTATACCTTCCACTACAGACTGGAAGGCTGCTTATCTATATCTTCCACTACAGACTGGAAGGCTGCTTATCTATACCTTCCACTACAGACTGGAAGGCTGCTTATCTATACCTTCCACTACAGACTGGAAGGCTGCTTATCTATACCTTCCACTACAGACTGGAAGGTTGCTTATCTATATCTTCCACTACAGACTGGAAGGCTGCTTATCTATATCTTCCACTACAGACTGGAAGGCTGCTTATCTATACCTTCCACTACAGACTGGAAGGCTGCTTATCTATACCTTCCACTACAGACTGGAAGGCTGCTTATCTATACCTTCCACTACAGACTGGAAGGCTGCTTATCTATACCTTCCGCTACAGACTGGAAGGCTGCTTATCTATACCTTCCACTACAGACTGGAAGGCTGCTTATCTATACCTTCCACTACAGACTGGAAGGCTGCTTATCTATATCTTCCACTACAGACTGGAAGGCTGCTTATCTATACCTTCCACTACAGACTGGAAGGCTGCTTATCTATACCTTCCACTACAGACTGGAAGGCTGCTTATCTATACCTTCCACTACAGACTGGAAGGTTGCTTATCTATATCTTCCACTACAGACTGGAAGGCTGCTTATCTATATCTTCCACTACAGACTGGAAGGCTGCTTATCTATACCTTCCACTACAGACTGGAAGGCTGCTTATCTATACCTTCCACTACAGACTGGAAGGCTGCTTATCTATACCTTCCACTACAGACTGGAAGGCTGCTTATCTATACCTTCCACTACAGACTGGAAGGTTGCTTATCTATATCTTCCACTACAGACTGGAAGGCTGCTTATCTATATCTTCCACTACAGACTGGAAGGCTGCTTATCTATACCTTCCACTACAGACTGGAAGGCTGCTTATCTATACCTTCCACTACAGACTGGAAGGCTGCTTATCTATACCTTCCACTACAGACTGGAAGGCTGCTTATCTATACCTTCCACTTCATTTATACTATTCGAGTACACATAAGAGGTATAACTGGCCGACCTCTCACAGTGTTCAAAGGAACTTGATAAGCACCTCCAAAGGATACCTGATCAACCAGGCTGTGATTCAGGTGTCAGGTTGCGAGTAGCCGCGTCCAACAACCTGCTTGACCAGTCCAGCAACGAGGAGGCCTGGTCGAGAACCGGGCCGCGGGGACGCAAAGCCCCGAAACCATCTCAAGGTAACCTCAAGGAAGGTACCTTCAGGATACTAAAATACTTTCATACCTCTAACATACCAAAACTCATTCAAACAATGTATACTAAAAATCCTTCATACTACCATAATATAAAAACTCATTCAAACTATCATTATACAAAAATCATTTATACCACCGACGCACCACAACTCATTCATACCACCAGCATACCGAAACTCATTCATACCACCAGCATACCGAAACTCATTCATGCCTCCAGCATACCGAAACTCATTCATACCACCAGCATACCGAAACTCATTCATACCACCAGCATACCGAAACTCATTCATACCACCAGCATACCGAAACTCATTCATACCACCAGCATACCGAAACTCATTCATACCACCAGCATACCGAAACTCATTCATACCACCAGCATACCGAAACTCATTCATGCCTCCAGCATACCGAAACTCATTCATACCACCAGCATACCGAAACTCATTCATACCACCAGCATACCGAAACTCATTCATACCACCAGCATACCGAAACTCATTCATACCACCAGCATACCGAAACTCATTCATACCACCAGCATACCGAAACTCATTCATGCCTCCAGCATACCGAAACTCATTCATACCACCAGCATACCGAAACTCATTCATGCCTCCAGCATACCGAAACTCATTCATACCACCAGCATACCGAAACTCATTCATGCCTCCAGCATACCGAAACTCATTCATACCACCAGCATACCGAAACTCATTCATACCACCAGCATACCGAAACTCATTCATACCACCAGCATACCGAAACTCATTCATACCACCAGCATACCGAAACTCATTCATACCACCAGCATACCAAAACTCATTCATACCACCAGCATACCAAAACTCACTCATAACACTAGCATACCTAAACGCATTCATGCCACCAACATACCAAAATTCATTCATACCACCATCATACCAAAACTCATTCATATTACCAACATACCAAAACTCATTCATTCCACCAACATACCAAAATTCATTCACTTCACCAGCATACCTAAACTTATTCATGCCATCAGAATACCAAAACTCATTCATACCTACAGCATACCAAAGCTCATTCATTCCACCATCATAACAAAACTAATTCATACCACCAGCATACCAAAACTCCTACATTCCACCATAATACCAAAACTCATTCATACCACCAGCATACCAAAACTCATTCATACCATCAACATACCAAAACTCATTCATTCCAAAATTCATTCACTCCACCAGTATACCAAAACTCATTCATCCCACAACATACCAAAACTCATTCATCCCACAACATACCAAAACTCATTCATACCACCAGCATACCTGCACGTGTTCATCTATAGATTACTTTACATCTACACATGCACATCTGTAGATTACTGTACATCTACACATGTACATCTGTAGATTACGGTACATCTACACATGTACATCTGTAGATTACTGTACATCTACACATGTACATCTGTAGATTACTGTACATCTACACATGTACATTAGTAGATTACTGTACATCTACACAAGTACATCTGTAGATTACTGTACATCTACACATGTACATCTGTAGATTACTGTACATCTACACATGTACATCTAATACTTGATGAGACGTAATCATCTCATTGAGAGATGTACATCATAATCATTGTTATATAATGCACATCTACATTGGTCTCGTGAGGCTGGTCTCAACAACCAGCACCTCGTAGATGTGTCCTTGTACATTATTGGTCTCGTGAGGCTGGTCTCAACAACCAGGTCCTCGTAGATGTGTCCTTGTACATTATTGGTCTCGTGAGGCAGGTCTCAACAACCAGCTCCTCGTAGATGTGTCCTTGTTACATTATTGGTCTCGTGAGGCAGGTCTCAACAACCAGCTCCTCGTAGATGTGTCCTTGTACATTATTGGTCTCGTGAGGCTGGTCTCAACAACCAGCTCCTCGTAGATGTGTCCTTGTACATTATTGGTCTCGTGAGGCAGGTCTCAACAACCAGCTCCTCGTAGATGTGTCCTTGTACATTATTGGTCTCGTGAGGCTGGTCTCAACAACCAGCTCCTCGTAGATGTGTCCTTGTACATTATTGGTCTCGTGAGGCTGGTCTCAACAACCAGCTCCTCGTAGATGTGTCCTTGTACATTATTGGTCTCGTGAGGCAGGTCTCAACAACCAGCTCCTCGTAGATGTGTCCTTGTACATTATTGGTCTCGTGAGGCAGGTCTCAACAACCAGCTCCTCGTAGATGTGTCCTTGTACATTATTGGTCTCGTGAGGCTGGTCTCAACAGTCTACCGTATCAAAACATTCTTAAAATTGTTAAACGACGCACCGAGCTCTCGGAGGTACTTCTTGTTCTCCTCACTGTCCTCGATCTCAATCTCAAGGTCATCACCAGTGACGCCCCTCCGGTGAAGTCCTCGCAGGAGTCTCTCCCCACCCACACCTGTAGATGAGAGGGAACATTGCAGCTCACACCTGGCAACTCTCCACACCCACACCTGCAGATGAGAGGGAACATTGCAGCTCACACCTGTCAACTCTCCCCACCCACACCTGTAGATGAGAGGGAACATTGCAGCTCACACCTGTCAACTCTCCACAACCACACCTGTAGATGAGAGGGAACATTGCAGCTCACACCTGGCAACTCTCCCAACCCACACCTGTAGATGAGAGGAAGCATTGCAGCTCACACCTGTCAACTCTCCACACCCACACGTGTAGATGAGAGGGAACATTGCAGCTCACACCTGGCAACTCTCCACACCCACACCTGCAGATGAGAGGGAACACTGAAGCCCACACCTGGCTACTCTCCCCACCCACACCTGTAGATGATAGGGAACATTGAAGCCCACACCTGGCAACTCTCCCCACCCACACCTGTAGACGAAAGGGAACACTGAAGCCCACACCTGGTTACTCCTCACACCCATCTCTTAAGGAGGAGGAGGAGGGTAGTGATGCAGAGGAGGAGGGTAGTGGTGCAGAGGAGGAGGAGGGTAGTGATGCAGAGGAGGAGGGTAGTGGTGCAGAGGAGGAGGAGGGTAGTGGTGCAGAGAAGGAGGGTAGTGGTGCAGAGGAGGAGGAGGGTAGTGGTGCAGAGGAGGAGGAGGGTAGTGGTGCAGAGGAGGAGGAGGGTAGTGGTGCAGAGGAGGAGGAGGGGAGTGGTGCAGAGAAGGAGGAGTATAGTGGTGCAGACGAGGAGGAGGAGGGTAGTGGTGCAGAGGAGGAGGAGGAGGGTAGTGGTGCAGAGGAGGAGGAGGAGGGTAGTGGTGCAGAGGAGGAGGAGGAGGAGGGGAGTGGACAGAGAAGGAGGAGGGTAGTGGTGCAGAGGAGGAGGAGGAGGGTAGTGGTGCAGAGGAGGAGGAAGGTAGTGGTGCAGAGGAGAAGGAGGGTAGTGGTGCAGAGGAGGAGGAAGGTAGTGGTGCAGAGGAGAAGGAGGGTAGTGGTGCAGAGGAGGAGGGTAGTGGTGCAGAGGAGGAGGAGGCTAGTGGTGCAGAGGAGGAGGGTAGTGGTGCAGAGGAGGAGGAGGGTGGTGGTGCAGAGGAGGAGGAGGAGTGTAGTGGTGCAAAGGAGGAGGAGGGTAGTGGTGCAGAGGAGGAGGATAGTGGTGCAGAGGAGGAGGAGGGTAGTGGTGCGGAGGAGGAGGAGGGTAGAGGTGCAGAGGAGGAGGAGGAGGGGAGTGGTGCAGAGAAGGAAAAGGGTAGTGGTGCAGAGGAGGAGGAGGAGGGTAGTGGTGCAGAGGAGGAGGAGGAGGGTAGTGGTGCAGAGGAGGAGGAGGAGGGTAGTGGTGCAGAGGAGGAGGAGGAGGGGAGTGGTACAGAGAAGGAGGAGGGTAGTGGTGCAGAGGAGGAGGGTAGTGGTGCAGAGGAGGAGGAGGAGGGTAGTGGTGCAGAGGAGGAGGATAGTGGTGCAGAGGAGGGTTGTGGGGCAGAGGAGGAGGAGGGGTGTGGTGCAGAGTAGGAGGAGGGTAGTGGTGCAGAGGAGGAGGAGGGAAGTGGTGCAGAGTAGGAGGAGGGAAGTGGTACAGAGGAGGAGGAGGGTAGTGGTGCAGAGGAGGAGGAGGGTAGTGGTGCAGAGGAGGAGGAGGGTAGTGGTGCAGAGGAGGAGGAGGGTAGTGGTGCTGAGGAGGAGGAAGGTAGTGGTGCACAGGAGAAGGAGGGGAGTGGTGCAGAGGAGGAGGGTAGTGGTGCAGAGGAGGAGGAGGCTAGTGGTGCAGAGGAGGAGGGTAGTGGTGCGGAGGAGGAGGAGGAGGGTAGTGGTGCAGAGGAGGAGGAGGAGGGTAGTGGTGCAGAGGATGAGGAGGAGGGGAGTGGTACAGAGAAGGAGGAGGGTAGTGGTGCAGAGGAGGGTAGTGGTGCAGAGGAGGAGGAGGAGGGTAGTGGTGCAGAGGAGAAGGATAGTGGTGCAGAGGAGGGTAGTGGGGCAGAGGAGGAGGAGGGGAGTGGTGCAGAGGAGGAGGAGGGTAGTGGTGCAGAGGAGGAGGAGGGAAGTGGTGCAGAGAAGGAGGAGGGAAGTGGTGCAGAGGAGGAGGAGGGTAGTGGTGCAGAGGAGGAGGAGGGTAGTGGTGCAGAGGAGGAGGAGGGTAGTGGTGCAGAGGAGGAGGAGGGTAGTGGTGCAGAGGAGGAGGAGGAAGGTAGTGGTGCAGAGGAGAAGGAGGGTAGTGGTGCAGAGGAGGAGGGTAGTGGTGCAGAGGAGGAGGAGGCTAGTGGTGCAGAGGAGGAGGGTAGTGGTGCAGAGGAGGAGGAGGGTGGTGGTGCAGAGGAGGAGGAGGAGGGTAGTGGTGCAAAGGAGGAGGAGGGTAGTGGTGCAGAGGAGGAGGATAGTGGTGCAGAGGAGGAGGAGGGTAGTGGTGCGGAGGAGGAAGAGGGTAGTGGTGCAGAGGAGGAGGAGGGTAGTGGTGCAGAGGAGGAGGGTAGTGGTTAAGAGGAGGAGGAGGGGAGTGGTGCAGAGGAGGAGTAGGGTAGTGGTGCAGAGGAGGAGGGTAGTGGTGCAGAGAAGGAGGAGGGTAGTGGTGCAGAGGAGGAGGAGGGTAATGGTGCAGAGGAGGAGGAGGGAAGTGGTGCAGAGGAGGAGGAGGGTAGTGGTGCAGAGGAGGAGGAGGGTAGTGGCGCAGAGGAGGAGGAGGGTAGTGGTGCAGAGGAGGAAGAGGGTAGTGGTGAAGAGGAGGAGGAGGAGGGTAGTGGTGCAGAGGAGGAGGAGGAGGGGAGTGGTACAGAGAAGGAGGAGGGTAGTGGTGCAGAGGAGGAGGGTAGTGGTGCAGAGGAGGAGGAGGAGGGTAGTGGTGCAGAGGAGGAGGATAGTGGTGCAGAGGAGGGTTGTGGGGCAGAGGAGGAGGAGGGGTGTGGTGCAGAGTAGGAGGAGGGTAGTGGTGCAGAGGAGGAGGAGGGAAGTGGTGCAGAGAAGGAGGAGGGAAGTGGTGCAGAGGAGGAGGGTAGTGGTGCAGAGAAGGAGGAGGGTAGTGGTGCAGAGGACGAGGAGGGTAATGGTGCAGAGGAGGAGGAGGGAAGTGGTGCAGAGGAGGAGGAGGGTAATGGTGCAGAGGAGGAGGAGGGAAGTGGTGCAGAGGAGGAGGAGGGTAGTGGTGCAGAGGAGGAGGAGGGTAGTGGCGCAGAGGAGGAGGAGGGTAGTGGTGCAGAGGAGGAAGAGGGTAGTGGTGAAGAGGAGGAGGAGGAGGGTAGTGGAGCAGAGGAGGAGGAGGAGGGTAGTGGTGCAAAGGAGGAGGAGGGTAGTGGTGCAGAGGAGGAGGGTAGAGGTGCAGAGGAGGAGGAGGGGTAGTGAAGCAGATGAAAAGGAGGGTAGTGGAGCAGAGGAGGAGGAGGGTGGTGGTGCAGAGAAGGAGGAGGGTAGTGGGGCAGAGGAGGAGGAGGGTAGGGGTGCAGAGGAGGAGGAGGGTTGTGGTGCAGAGGAGGAGGAGGGTAGTGATGCAGAGGAGGAGGAGGGTAGTGGTGCAGAGGAGGAGGGTAGTGGTGCAGAGGAGGAGGAGGAGGAGGAAGAGGAGGAGGGTAGTGCCGCAGAAGAGGAGGAGGAGGAAAGTAGTGGTGCAGAAGAGGAGGAGGAGGAGGGTAGTGGTGCAGAGGAGGAGGAGGAGGGGAGTGGTGCAGAAAAGAGGGTAGTGGTGCGGAGGAAGAGGAGGGTAGTGGTGCGGAGGAGGAGGAGGGTAGTGGTGCATAGGAGGAATAGGGTAACGGTGCGGAGGAGGAGGGTAGTAGTGCGGAGGAGGAGGTGGGTTGAGGTGCAGAGGAGGAGGAGGGTAGTGGTGCAGAGCAGGAGGAAGGTAGTGGTGCGGAAGAGGAGGAGGGTATTGATGCAGAGGAGGAGGGAAGTGGTGCGGAGGAGGAGGAGGGTAGTGGTGCGGAGGAGGAGGAGGGTAGTGATGCAAAGGAGGAGGGTAGTGGTCCAGAGGAGGAGGAGGGTAGTGGTGCAGAGGAGGATGAGGAGGGTAGTGGTGCAGAGGAGGAGGAGGGTAGTGGTGCAGAGGAGGAGGAGGGTAGTGGTGCAGAGGAGGAGGAGGGTAGTGGTGCGGAGGAGGAGGAGGGTAGTTTTGCGGAGGAGGAGGAGGGTAGTGGTGCAGAGGAGGAGGAGGGTAGTGGTGCAGAGGAGGAGGAGAGTAGTGGTGCAGAGGAGGAGGGTAATGGTGCGGAGGAGGAGGAGGGTAGAGGTGCAGAGGAGGAAGAGGGGAGTGATGCAGAGGAGGATGAGGAGGGTAGTGGTGCAGAAGAGGAGGAGGATAGTGGTGCGGAGGAGGAGGAGGGTAGTGGTGCAGAGGAGGAGGAGGGTAGTGGTGCGGAGGAGGAGGAGGGTAGAGGTCCAGAGGAGGAGGAGGGTAGTAGTGCAGAGGAGGAGGAGTGTAGTGGTGTAAAGGAGTAGGAGGGTAGTGATGCAGAGGAGAAGGGTAGTGGTGTAGAGGAGGAGGAGGAGGGTAGTGGTGCAGAGGAGGAGGAGGGTAGTGGTGCGGAGGAGGAGGAGGGTAGTGGTGCATAGGAGGAATAGGGTAACGGTGCGGAGGAGGAGGGTAATAGTGCGGAGGAGGAGGTGGGTTGAGGTGCAGAGGAGGAGGAGGGTAGTGGTGCAGAGCAGGAGGAAGGTAGTGGTGCGGAGGAGGAGGAGGGTAGAGGTCCAGAGGAGGAGGAGGGTAGTAGTGCAGAGGAGGAGGAGTGTAGTGGTGTAAAGGAGTAGGAGGGTAGTGATGCAGAGGAGAAGGGTAGTGGTGTAGAGGAGGAGGAGGAGGGTAGTGGTGCAGAGGAGGAGGAGGGTAGTGGTGCGGAGGAGGAGGAGGGTAGAGGTGCAGAGGAGGAAGAGGGTAGTGGTGCAGAGGAGGATGAGGAGGGTAGTGGTGCACAGGAAGAGGAGGGTAGTGGTGCAGAGGAGGCGGAGGGGAGTGGTGTAAAGAAGTAGGAGGGTAGTGATGCAGAGGAGGAGGGTAGAGGTGTAGAGGAGGAGGAGGAGGAGGGTAGTGGTGCAGAGGAGGAGGGTAGTGGTGCAGAGGAGGAGGTTAGTAGTGCAGAGGAGGAGTAGGGTAGTAGTGCAGAGTAGGAGGGGGGAGGATAGTACCGCAGAGGAGGATGGGGGTAGTGGTGCAGAGTAGGAGGAGAGAAGTGGTGCAAAGGAGGAGGAGGAGGGTAGTGGTGAAGTGGAGGAGGGTAGTGGTGAAGAGGAAGAGGGTAGTGGTTCAGAGGAGGAGGAGGGTAGTGGTGCAGAAGAGGAGGGTAGTGGAGCAGAGGTGGAGGAGGGTAGTGGTGCAGAGGAGGAGGGTAGTGGTGCAGAAGAGGAGGGTAGTGGTGCAGAGAAGGAGGAGTGTAGTGGTGCAGAGAAGGAGGAGGAGGGTAGTGGTGCAGAGGAGGAGGAGCGTAGTGGTGCAGAGGAGGAGGGTAGTGGTGCAGAGGAGGAGGAGGAGGGTAGTGGTGCAGAGGTGGAGGATAGTGGTGCAGAGGAGGGTAGTGGGGAAGAGGAGGAGGAGGGGAGTGGTGCAGAGGAGGAGGAGGGTAGTGATGCAGAGGAGGAGGAGGGAAGTGGTGCAGAGGAGGAGGAGGGTAGTGGTGCAGAGGAGGAGGAGGATAGTGATGCAGAGAAGGAGGAGGGAAGTGGTGCAGAGGAGGAGGAGGGTAGTGGTGCAGAGGAGGAGGAGGGTAGTGGTGCAGAGGAGGAGGAGGGTAGTGGTGCAGAGGAGGAGGAGGGTAATGGTGCAGAGGAGGAGGAGGAGGGTAGTGGTGCAGAGGAGGAGGGTAGTGGTGCAGAGGAGGAGGAGGGTGGTGTGCAGAGGTGGAGGAGGAGGGTAGTGGTGCAAAGGAGGAGGGTAGTGGTGCAGAGAAGGGTAGTGGTGCAGAGGAGGAGGAGGCTAGTGGTGCAGAGGAGGAGGGTAGTGGTGCAGAGGAGGAGGAGGGTGGTGGTGCAGAGGAGGAGGAGGAGTGTAGTGGTGCAAAGGAGGAGGAGGGTAGTGGTGCAGAGGAGGAGGATAGTGGTGCAGAGGAGGAGGAGGGTTGTGGTGCGGAGGAGGAGGAGGGTAGAGGTGCAGAGGAGGAGGAGGAGGGGAGTGGTGCAGAGAAGGAAAAGGATAGTGGTGCAGAGGAGGAGGAGGAGGGTAGTGGTGCAGAGGAGGAGGAGGAGGGTAGTGGTGCAGAGGAGGAGGAGGAGGGTAGTGGTGCAGAGGAGGAGGATAGTGGTGCAGAGGATGGTTGTGGGGCAGAGGAGGAGGAGGGGTGTGGTGCAGAGTAGGAGGAGGGTAGTGGTGCAGAGGAGGAGGAGGGAAGTGGTGCAGAGAAGGAGGAGGGAAGTGGTGCAGAGGAGGAGGAGGGTAGTGGTGCAGAGGAGGAGGAGGGTAGTGGTGCAGAGGAGGAGGAGGGTAGTGGTGCAGAGGAGGAGGAGGGTAGTGGTGCTGAGGAGGAGGAGGAAGGTAGTGGTGCAGAGGAGAAGAAGGGGAGTGGTGCAGAGGAGGAGGGTAGTGGTGCAGAGGAGGAGGAGGCTAGTGGTGCAGAGGAGGAGGGTAGTGGTGCGGAGGAGGAGGAGGAGGGTAGTGGTGCAGAGGAGGAGGAGGAGGGTAGTGGTGCAGAGGATGAGGAGGAGGGGAGTGGTACAGAGAAGGAGGAGGGTAGTGGTGCAGAGGAGGGTAGTGGTGCAGAGGAGGAGGAGGAGGGTAGTGGTGCAGAGGAGAAGGATAGTGGTGCAGAGGAGGGTAGTGGGGCAGAGGAGGAGGAGGGGAGTGGTGCAGAGGAGGAGGAGGGTAGTGGTGCAGAGGAGGAGGAGGGAAGTGGTGCAGAGAAGGAGGAGGGAAGTGGTGCAGAGGAGGAGGAGGGTAGTGGTGCAGAGGAGGAGGAGGGTAGTGGTGCAGAGGAGGAGGAGGGTTGTGGTGCAGAGGAGGAGGAGGGTAGTGGTGCAGAGGAGGAGGAGGAAGGTAGTGGTGCAGAGGAGAAGGAGGGTAGTGGTGCAGAGGAGGAGGGTAGTGGTGCAGAGGAGGAGGAGGCTAGTGGTGCAGAGGAGGAGGGTAGTGGTGCAGAGGAGGAGGAGGGTAGTGGTGCAGAGGAGGAGGAGGCTAGTGGTGCAGAGGAGGAGGGTAGTGGTGCGGAGGAGGAGGAGGAGGGTAGTGGTGCAGAGGAGGAGGAGGAGGGTAGTGGTGCAGAGGATGAGGAGGAGGGGAGTGGTACAGAGAAGGAGGAGGGTAGTGGTGCAGAGGAGGGTAGTGGTGCAGAGGAGGAGGAGGAGGGTAGTGGTGCAGAGGAGAACGATAGTTGTGCAGAGGAGGGTAGTGGGGCAGAGGAGGAGGAGGGGAGTGGTGCAGAGGAGGAGGAGGGTAGTGGTGCAGAGGAGGAGGAGGGAAGTGGTGCAGAGAAGGAGGAGGGAAGTGGTGCAGAGGAGGAGGAGGGTAGTGGTGCAGAGGAGGAGGAGGGTAGTGGTGCAGAGGAGGAGGAGGGTAGTGGTGCAGAGGAGGAGGAGGGTAGTGGTGCAGAGGAGGAGGAGGAAGGTAGTGGTGCAGAGGAGAAGGAGGGTAGTGGTGCAGAGGAGGAGGGTAGTGGTGCAGAGGAGGAGGAGGCTAGTGGTGCAGAGGAGGAGGGTAGTGGTGCAGAGGAGGAGGAGGGTGGTGGTGCAGAGGAGGAGGAGGAGGGTAGTGGTGCAAAGGAGGAGGAGGGTAGTGGTGCAGAGGAGGAGGATAGTGGTGCAGAGGAGGAGGAGGGTAGTGGTGCGGAGGAGGAAGAGGGTAGTGGTGCAGAGGAGGAGGAGGGTAGTGGTGCAGAGGAGGAGGGTAGTGGTTAAGAGGAGGAGGAGGGGAGTGGTGCAGAGGAGGAGTAGGGTAGTGGTGCAGAGGAGGAGGGTAGTGGTGCAGAAAAGGAGGAGGGTAGTGGTGCAGAGCAGGAGGAGGGTAATGGTGCAGAGGAGGAGGAGGGAAGTGGTGCAGAGGAGGAGGAGGGTAGTGGTGCAGAGGAGGAGGAGGGTAGTGGCGCAGAGGAGGAGGAGGGTAGTGGTGCAGAGGAGGAAGAGGGTAGTGGTGAAGAGGAGGAGGAGGAGGGTAGTGGTGCAGAGGAGGAGGAGGAGGGTAGTGGTGCAAAGGAGGAGGAGGTTAGTGGTGCAGAGGAGGAGGGTAGAGGTGCAGAGGAGGAGGAGGGGTAGTGAAGCAGATGAAAAGGAGGGTAGTGGAGCAGAGGAGGAGGAGGGTTGTGGTGCAGAGGAGGAGGAGGGTAGTGATGCAGAGGAGGAGGAGGGTAGTGGTGCAGAGGAGGAGGAGGGTTGTGGTGCAGAGGAGGAGGAGGGGTAGTGAAGCAGATGAAAAGGAGGGTAGTGGAGCAGAGGAGGAGGAGGGTGGTGGTGCAGAGAAGGAGGAGGGTAGTGGGGCAGAGGAGGAGGAGGGTAGTGGTGCAGAGGAGGAGGAGGGTTGTGGTGCAGAGGAGGAGGAGGGTAGTGATGCAGAGGAGGAGGAGGGTAGTGGTGCAGAGGAGGAGGGTAGTGGTGCAGAGGAGGAGGAGGAGGAGGAAGAGGAGGGTAGTGCCGCAGAAGAGGAGGAGGAGGAAGGTAGTGGTGCAGAGGAGGAGGAGGAGGAGGGTAGTGGTGCAGAGGAGGAGGAGGAGGGGAGTGGTGCAGAGAAGGAGGGTAGTGGTGCGGAGGAAGAGGAGGGTAGTGGTGCGGAGGAGGAGGAGGGTAGTGGTGCATAGGAGGAATAGGGTAACGGTGCGGAGGAGGAGGGTAGTAGTGCGGAGGAGGAGGTGGGTTGAGGTGCAGAGGAGGAGGAGGGTAGTGGTGCAGAGCAGGAGGAAGGTAGTGGTGCGGAAGAGGAGGAGGGTATTGATGCAGAGGAGGAGGGAAGTGGTGCGGAGGAGGAGGAGGGTAGTGGTGCGGAGGAGGAGGAGGGTAGTGATGCAAAGGAGGAGGGTAGTGGTCCAGAGGAGGAGGAGGGTAGTGGTGCAGAGGAGGATGAGGAGGGTAGTGGTGCAGAGGAGGAGGAGGGTAGTGGTGCAGAGGAGGAGGAGGGTAGTGGTGCAGAGGAGGAGGAGGGTAGTGGTGCGGAGGAGGAGGAGGGTAGTTTTGCGGAGGAGGAGGAGGGTAGTGGTGCAGAGGAGGAGGAGGGTAGTGGTGCAGAGGA
>NC_091195.1:14362068-14486858 GCF_040958095.1 Procambarus clarkii | reverse complement strand
CCAGCTTCAGGTTCCTCAACACAACAACCTGGTAGTTCACTACACAGTGGCCAGCTTCAGGTTCCTCAACACAACAACCTGGTAGTTCACTACACAGTGACCAGCTTCAGGTTCCTCAACACAACAACCTGGTAGTTCACTACACAGTGGCCAGCTTCAGGTTCCTCAACACAACAACCTGGTAGTTCACTACACAGTGGCCAGCTTCAGGTTCCTCAACACAACACAACAACCTGGTAGTTCACTACACAGTGGCCAGCTTCAGGTTCCTCAACACAACAACCTGGTAGTTCACTACACAGTGACCAGCTTCAGGTTCCTCAACACAACAACCTGGTAGTTCACTACACAGTGACCAGCTTCAGGTTCCTCAACACAACAACCTGGTAGTTCACTACACAGTGGCCAGCTTCAGGTTCCTCAACACAACACAACAACCTGGTAGTTCACTACACAGTGGCCAGCTTCAGGTTCCTCAACACAACAACCTGGTAGTTCACTACACAGTGACCAGCTTCAGGTTCCTCAACACAACAACCTGGTAGTTCACTACACAGTGACCAGCTTCAGGTTCCTCAACACAACAACCTGGTAGTTCACTACACAGTGACCAGCTTCAGGTTCCTCGACACAACAACCTGGTAGTTCACTACACAGTGGCCAGCTTCAGGTTCCTCAACACAACACAACAACCTGGTAGTTCACTACACAGTGGCCAGCTTCAGGTTCCACAACACAACAACCTGGTAGTTCACTACACAGTGACCAGCTTCAGGTTCCTCAACACAACAACCTGGTAGTTCACTACACAGTGGCCAGCTTCAGGTTCCTCAACACAACAACCTGGTAGTTCACTACACAGTGGCCAGCTTCAGGTTCCTCAACACAACACAACAACCTGGTAGTTCACTACACAGTGGCCAGCTTCAGGTTCCTCAACACAACACAACAACCTGGTAGTTCACTACACAGTGGCCAGCTTCAGGTTCCTCAACACAACAACCTGGTAGTTCACTACACAGTGGCCAGCTTCAGGTTCCTCAACACAACACAACAACCTGGTAGTTCACTACACAGTGGCCAGCTTCAGGTTCCTCAACACAACAACCTGGTAGTTCACTACACAGTGACCAGCTTCAGGTTCCTCAACACAACAACCTGGTAGTTCACTACACAGTGACCAGCTTCAGGTTCCTCAACACAACAACCTGGTAGTTCACTACACAGTGGCCAGCTTCAGGTTCCTCAACACAACAACCTGGTAGTTCACTACACAGTGACCAGCTTCAGGTTCCTCAACACAACAACCTGGTAGTTCACTACACAGTGACCAGCTTCAGGTTCCTCAACACAACAACCTGGTAGTTCACTACACAGTGGCCAGCTTCAGGTTCCTCAACACAACAACCTGGTAGTTCACTACACAGTGACCAGCTTCAGGTTCCTCAACACAACACAACAACCTGGTAGTTCACTACACAGTGGCCAGCTTCAGGTTCCACAACACAACACAACAACCTGGTAGTTCACTACACAGTGGCCAGCTTCAGGTTCCACAACACAACAACCTGGTAGTTCACTACACAGTGACCAGCTTCAGGTTCCTCAACACAACACAACAACCTGGTAGTTCACTACACAGTGGCCAGCTTCAGGTTCCTCAACACAACAACCTGGTAGTTCACTACACAGTGACCAGCTTCAGGTTCCTCAACACAACAACCTGGTAGTTCACTACACAGTGGCCAGCTTCAGGTTCCTCAACACAACAACCTGGTAGTTCACTACACAGTGGCCAGCTTCAGGTTCCTCAACACAACACAACAACCTGGTAGTTCACTACACAGTGGCCAGCTTCAGGTTCCTCAACACAACAACCTGGTAGTTCACTACACAGTGACCAGCTTCAGGTTCCTCAACACAACAACCTGGTAGTTCACTACACAGTGACCAGCTTCAGGTTCCTCAACACAACAACCTGGTAGTTCACTACACAGTGGCCAGCTTCAGGTTCCTCAACACAACAACCTGGTAGTTCACTACACAGTGGCCAGCTTCAGGTTCCACAACACAACACAACAACCTGGTAGTTCACTACACAGTGGCCAGCTTCAGGTTCCACAACACAACAACCTGGTAGTTCACTACACAGTGACCAGCTTCAGGTTCCTCAACACAACACAACAACCTGGTAGTTCACTACACAGTGGCCAGCTTCAGGTTCCTCAACACAACAACCTGGTAGTTCACTACACAGTGACCAGCTTCAGGTTCCTCAACACAACAACCTGGTAGTTCACTACACAGTGGCCAGCTTCAGGTTCCTCAACACAACAACCTGGTAGTTCACTACACAGTGACCAGCTTCAGGTTCCTCAACACAACACAACAACCTGGTAGTTCACTACACAGTGGCCAGCTTCAGGTTCCTCAACACAACACAACAACCTGGTAGTTCACTACACAGTGGCCAGCTTCAGGTTCCTCAACACAACAACCTGGTAGTTCACTACACAGTGGCCAGCTTCAGGTTCCTCAACACAACACAACAACCTGGTAGTTCACTACACAGTGGCCAGCTTCAGGTTCCTCAACACAACACAACAACCTGGTAGTTCACTACACAGTGACCAGCTTCAGGTTCCTCAACACAACAACCTGGTAGTTCACCACACAGTGGCCAGCTTCAGGTTCCTCAACACAACAACCTGGTAGTTCACTACACAGTGGCCAGCTTCAGGTTCCTCAACACAACACAACAACCTGGTAGTTCACTACACAGTGGCCAGCTGCAGGTTCCTCAACACAACAACCTGGTAGTTCACTACACAGTGGCCAGCTTCAGGTTCCTCAACACAACACAACAACCTGGTAGTTCACTACACAGTGGCCAGCTTCAGGTTCCTCAACACAACAACCTGGTAGTTCACTACACAGTGACCAGCTTCAGGTTCCTCAACACAACACAACAACCTGGTAGTTCACTACACAGTGACCAGCTTCAGGTTCCTCAACACAACAACCTGGTAGTTCACTACACAGTGACCAGCTTCAGGTTCCTCAACACAACAACCTGGTAGTTCACTACACAGTGACCAGCTTCAGGTTCCTCAACACAACAACCTGGTAGTTCACAACACAGTGGCCAGCTTCAGGTTCCTCAACACAACACAACAACCTGGTAGTTCACAACACAGTGGCCAGCTTCAGGTTCCTCAACACAACAACCTGGTAGTTCACTACACAGTGGCCAGCTTCAGGTTCCTCAACACAACAACCTGGTAGTTCACTACACAGTGGCCAGCTTCAGGTTCCTCAACACAACAACCTGGTAGTTCACTACACAGTGACCAGCTTCAGGTTCCACAACACAACAACCTGGTAGTTCACTACACAGTGGCCAGCTTCAGGTTCCTCAACACAACACAACAACCTGGTAGTTCACTACACAGTGGCCAGCTTCAGGTTCCTCAACACAACACAACAACCTGGTAGTTCACTACACAGTGGCCAGCTTCAGGTTCCTCAACACAACAACCTGGTAGTTCACTACACAGTGGCCAGCTTCAGGTTCCTCAACACAACAACCTGGTAGTTCACTACACAGTGGCCAGCTTCAGGTTCCTCAACACAACAACCTGGTAGTTCACTACACAGTGACCAGCTTCAGGTTCCTCAACACAACAACCTGGTAGTTCACTACACAGTGACCAGCTTCAGGTTCCTCAACACAACAACCTGGTAGTTCACTACACAGTGACCAGCTTCAGGTTCCACAACACAACAACCTGGTAGTTCACTACACAGTGGCCAGCTTCAGGTTCCTCAACACAACAACCTGGTAGTTCACTACACAGTGGCCAGCTTCAGGTTCCTCAACACAACAACCAGGTAGTTCACTACACAGTGGCCAGCTTCAGGTTCCTCAACACAACAACCAGGTAGTTCACTACACAGTGGCCAGCTTCAGGTTCCTCAACACAACAACCAGGTAGTTCACTACACAGTGGCCAGCTTCAGGATCCTCAACACAACAACCTGGTAGTTCACTACACAGTGGCCAGCTTCAGGTTCCTCAACACAACAACCTGGTAGTTCACTACACAGTGACCAGCTTCAGGTTCCTCAACACAACACAACAACCTGGTAGTTCACTACACAGTGGCCAGCTTCAGGTTCCTCAACACAACACAACAACCTGGTAGTTCACTACACAGTGGCCAGCTTCAGGTTCCTCAACACAACACAACAACCTGGTAGTTCACTACACAGTGGCCAGCTTCAGGTTCCTCAACACACTGTGGAGCCATAAAAGACAACTGAGAGGAGTGGAAGCTCACCACACACACAGATATGGACACATCCGCCAGAGACTGATAACAGTGTTAACGCCGCACCTCCAGTACCCCTCTCACCCCAGCTAACACCACCTCCAGTACCACTCTCACCCCAGCTAACACCACCTCCAGTACCACTCTCATCCCAGCTAACACCACCTCCAGTACCACTCTCATCCCAACTAACACCACCTCCAGTACCACTCTCATCCCAACTACCACCACCTCCAGTATCACTCTCATCCCAACCATCACCACCTCCAGTACCACTCTCATCCCAACCATCACCACCTCCAGTACCACTCACATCCCAACCATCACCACCTCCAGTACCACTCTCACCCCAGCTAACACCACCTCCAGTACCACTCTCATCCCAACTAACACCACCTCCAGTACCACTCTCACCCCAGCTAACACCACCTCCAGTACCACTCTCACCCCAGCTAACACCACCTCCAGTACCACTCTCATCCCAGCTAACACCACCTCCAGTACCACTCTCATCCCAGCTAACACCACCTCCAGTACCACTCTCATCCCAGCTAACACCACCTCCAGTACCACTCTCACCCCAGCTAACACCACCTCCAGTACCACTCTCATCCCAGCTAACACCACCTTCAGTACCACTCTCATCCCAGCTAACACCACCTCCAGTACCACTCTCACCCCAGCTAACACCACCTCCAGTACCACTCTCACCCCAGCTAACACCACCTCCAGTACCACTCTCATCCCAGCTAACACCACCTCCAGTACCACTCTCACCCCAGCTAACACCACCTCCAGTACCACTCTCACCCCAGCTAACACCACCTCCAGTACCACTCTCATCCCAGCTAACACCACCTCCAGTACCACTCTCACCCCAGCTAACACCACCTCCAGTACCACTCTCATCCCAACCATCACCACCTCCAGTACCACTCTCATCCCAGCTACCACCACCTCCAGTACCACTCTCATCCCAGCTAACACCACCTCCAGTACCACTCTCATCCCAGTTAACACCACCTCCAGTACCACTCTCATGCCAGCTAACACCACCTCCAGTACCACTCTCATCCCAGCTAACACCACCTCCAGTACCACTCTCATCCCAGCTAACACCACCTCCAGTACCACTCTCACCCCAGCTAACACCACCTCCAGTACCATTCTCATTCCAGCTAACATCACCTCCAGTACCACTCTCACCCCAGCTAACACCACCTCCAGTACCACTCTCACCCCAGCTAACACCACCTCCAGTACCACTCTCATCCCAGCTAACACCACCTCCAGTACCACTCTCATTCCAGCTAACACCACCTCCAGTACCACTCTCACCCCAACCATCACCACCTCCAGTACCACTCTCATCCCAACCATCACCACCTCCAGTACCACTCTCATCCCAACCATCACCACCTCCAGTACCACTCTCATCCCAGCTAACACCACCTCCCGTACCACTCTCATCCCAGCTAACACCACCTCCAGTACCACTCTCATCCCAGCTAACACCACCTCCAGTACCACTCTCATCCCAGCTAACAACACCTCCAGTACCACTCTCATCCCAGCTAACACCACCTCCAGTACCACTCTCATCCCAGCTAACACCACCTCCAGTACCACTCTCATCCCAGCTAACACCACCTCCAGTACCACTCTCATCCCAGCTAACACCACCTCCAGTACCACTTGGGAGAGTTTGAGGATATGGAATATGGAATTGTAAGGAATTGAGCTCTGAAAATTTCTAAAAAATTTCTTTAATTCTTTTAACCTTTATTTTTGTCGTAATATTCAATTAGGTCGCCTGAGGAAGGACTTGCTTAGCTAACACACCAGTGTAGTAAGCAGCTCATTCCTCACTCTGGGACCATTTATGAATAATTGACTAGGCAAACGCAGAGAGACCCCAAAAAGTTTAAATCCCCCTCCACTATCGGCCGTCGACCTTCGCCATTCGCCGAAGCGAATCTAACGAGTAGGTCCTGGGCTCTCACAACAATAATTTATTGTTGTGTGGTGCCGTATATTTGGTCCAAAACTCAAGAATCAGTTTCAATATAATAGTGGAGTGTGAGAGTACACTTACAGAACCATATAAATGTGAGGGGTGTAACGCAGACAGTGTTCAACATAACAACTTAGTTTATTCAATAAAGTACTAACTACTACAACAAAAACAAAGGAAATGTCAATGACGTTACTGGAGATCCTTCCTGTGACACTATCAATGACAGCTACACACCAGGGCCAGATTTCACGAAACAGTTACGCAAGTACTTACGAACGTGTACATCTTTCGTCAATCTTTGACGGCTTTGGTTACATTTATTAAACAGTTTACAAGCATGAAAACTTCACAATCAACTGTTGTTATTGTTATAAACAGCCACCTGGTGCTTCGGAGCTCATTAACTGTTTAATAATTGTAAACAAAGCCCCGAAAGATTGACAAAAGATGTACGGGTTCGTATGTGCTGGCGTAAGTACTTTCGTGAATCTGGCCCCTGCCCCTCGGACTACATAATGAACTAACTCGAACATTAGCGTGAACACAGAGGAATCAAACAAGCAGGCAATAGCAGATCTATAATCACACCTGTATCTATAACACAGTTGGTTCTGAGACACGTCTCCAGTAACCTCCTAACTGTTCTACACCTCTGTGCAGTCCACACCTGCACTAGCGGTTGCAATGCTCTCATATCAGTAGCCTGTCAATGACAACAATGACTAATGGGTTCACTGGCAACTCCATCAACCCTTCCTCGAATTAATCTTTATATTACGTTAACACTCCGTCCCACGGACGATCAACAATCAATAACAATTGATTTACGTTAATGACAAAGTAACATTTACGTTAATAACAAGGTAACATTTACGTTAATTTATTAACTCTTACAACTGTCCCTAGTAACGCGGAAATTACATAAATACTCTACCCGTCGAGCATTCAGTGAGTAAATCCCATTAATCCCTGTACTTCCAGACAGCTGATTAATCTCTTTACTAGTTACGTTAATTTACGTTACTTTTCGTTATCGGTTACTATCACTCAACGATGGTAAACTCTGATTTACAATGTCCAAAGTGATAAGAGAACGGTAATCACTCGGGATTACCCTTAGAATCATTAATTACTATCCTCAAGATCAATAATTAATCCATTGAATACGCAACCTTTCACACTGGCTCACCAATTTACATAAAGGTCTGAATTCCGTCCGAGGCTTCCATACTCAGACCAATTCAGGTGATTAAGAACGTTAATCACCACGTTTACGTTATTCTAAAATGACGGTTCTCTTCCCACAGTCAATCAAGTGCCGGTACTTCAGGCCCCCTGCTGGCGGGTGGCTGGCTCACGGCACGGTAGGTGGTGTAGGTGGCGGCGCGCTAGGTGGTGTAGGTGGCGGCGCGCTAGGTGGCGGTAGGTGGTGTAGGTGGCGGCGCGCTAGGTGGCGGTAGGTGGTGTATGCGGCGGCGCGCTAGGTGGCGGTAGGTGATGTAGGTGGCGGCGCGCTAGGTGGCGGTAGGTGGTGTAGGTGGCGGCGCGCTAGGTGGCAGTAGGTGGTGTAGGTGGCGGCGCGCTAGGTGGCGGCGCGCTAGGTGGCGGTAGGTGGTGTAGGTGGCGGCGCGCTAGGTGGCGGGGGGTAGACTGTGGCAGCCTACCCCCTCCCGAGCAAGCGTAGTACTCCCATCACTTTGGCGCCAAAACACTGACTTGAGATTTCCACGAATTTCTATGAGAAAACTGCCCCCTGAACACTTGGCACGAATTTCCCCGTTCCCCTCGACTGCTACAAAGCACTAGCAGGAATTAGAACGTCTATAATCACTGGAGTGGGGACCCACGAGTCTGTTGCTCCTCGTATGCAAATTACCCACGATCCAAGATTTCTCTCACTCGTTCCCTATCTATCTACCCCTCAACGAGGATTCCAGCTGGATTCTGTCTGTGCAGCTGGCGGTCTTGGTGGGGGCGGCAGTGGGGGAGCTGAGGTGACAGTCACCACGACGTCGTCTTACCCAATTTGGACGAATGGGCAAGAGAGAGACGTCAGGCTGGGGTGGTGACTGGAGCAGAATGATGTCTTGGGACAGGAACACCGGCTTCCCGGGCTCTGCCTCAAAAGAACCAATCAGAGGGAGGCACACAGCGGCCTACCCCTCTCAACCAATCAGAGACGGTGCACCATGGCCCTAGGGCACTCCAAAATGGCCGACCAACATGGCGGCTCAAGATGGACGCCTGCCGTTGCCATGACAACAATGCTGGAGCTAGCGGGAGGCTCACGCTCGCCCACGCTGTCCCAGGCCTCCCAAGATTCCCGCGCAAATCTTAAGTCCCTCCAAGCTTACAGTGAAAAGTTGCTATTGTTATATCTGTCCACAGACGTGCTACCCCGGCCAGGGTAACATTTCTGGAATGCTGATGACTGGGGCTCTCCCATGAGCCCAAACACAAGATGTTTCGGGTAATGGTTACCAAACTTAGGTCCGCGCACTTAACAAGTGCACTTAGCAAGTGTACTGGACTCCACAGGCATAAGAGCACTATTGTAAGTGAGCTGGTGAACCATCCCCTCACACCACTCTCATGCCAACCATCTCCACCTCCAGTACCATTATCATCCCACCCATCACCACCTTCAGTACCACTCTTACCCCAGCTAACACCACCTCCAGTACCACTCTCATCCCACCCATCACCACTTCCAGTACCACTCTCACCCCAGCTAACACCACCTCCAGTACCACTCTCACCCCAGCTAACACCACCTCCAGTACCACTCTCATCCCACTCATCACCACTTCCAGTACCACTCTCACCCCAGCTAACACCACCTCCAGTACCACTCTCACCCCAGCTAACACCACCTCCAGTACCATTCTCATCCCACCCATCACCACTTCCAGTACCACTCTCACCCCAGCTAACACCACCTCCAGTACCACTCTCACCCCAGCTAACACCACCTCCAGTACCACTCTCATCCCAGCTAACACCATCTCCAGTACCACTCTCATCCCAGCTAACACCACCTCCAGTACCACTCTCATCCCAACCATCACCACCTCCAGTACCACTCTCATCCCAGCCAACACCACCTCCAGTACCACTCTCATCCCAACCATTACCACCTCCAGTACCACTCTCATCCCAACCATCACCACCTCCAGTACCACTCTCTCCCCAACCATCACCACCTCCAGTACCTCTCTCATCCCAGCTAACACCACCTCCAGTACCACTCTCATCCCAACCATCACCACCTCCAGTACCACTCTCATCCTAGCTAACACCGCCTCCAGTACCACTCTCATCCCAACCATCACCACCTCCAGTACCACTCTCATCCCAGCTAACACCACCTCCAGTACCACTCTCATCCCAGTTAACACCACCTCCAGTACCACTCTCATGCCAGCTAACACCACCTCCAGTACCACTCTCATCCCAGCTAACACCACCTCCAGTACCACTCTCATCCCAGCTAACACCACCTCCAGTACCACTGTCATCCCAACCATCACCGCCTCCAGTACCACTCTCATCCCAACCATCACCACCTCCAGTACCACTCTCATCCCAACCATCACCACCTCCAGTACCACTCTCTCCCCAACCATCACCACCTCCAGTACCACTCTCATCCCAACCATCACCACCTCAAGTACCACTACAAATTCTTGAACAATCCACATAAAAATAGAACAACCATAGATACCCAAAATACGGAACTATTCACTATACCCACCATGAGAACAAGACCGGAACATGAAGACGCCAACATAGAAGACACTGCTCAACATGCCACGCCCACTACACCTGAATAATCGGCTGTTGATCTTTGTATATGCTTCGTCCCTATATACGTCCCCTATCCTTCCCCCAGTTATGCCCTATTCTCCCATTACGATGTTCTCCTCACTCTTTTGTTTTATGAACCTGACCTCCTTAATGATATAAATTCAACACGCCTAGCGTTGTCCCTGCACTTGAGACGGTGGGTGGTGTTGTATGGGACCCACAGTGACACTTCAGACGATGGCTATGTTATTTCGGAAGTTCCGCCTCGCCCTTTTGTTCCTTTCCTTTGCTTGCCTACGTGCCCTTTTAAAAGTGGATTCTTCTTTTGCTTCTTATTTTTTTTTTCTTTTGGGCCGAGATTAACCTGTTCACTGCCTCCTGACACTTTTGAGTGGCATAGTCCATCATGTCTTGTACGGTCTTAGTTCTGAGTTATGTCCCATGGAACTTCTCTTAGGAATTTTCTCATTCCTCATAATTTCCCTTTCGATATGCCAGCCCCTTGTTTTCTCGTTCTTTTTTTGGGAAGTATTACTCCTAGCTCTACCAGATACTCAAATATCAGTACACAGTGATCACTCATTCCCTAGGGGGCTTCAAGCTTAACTTACCTTATATCCGACTCATTCAGGGTGAATATCAGATCGAGCATTGCTGGTTCGTCTTTTCCTCTCATTCCTGTCGGTCCCTTGAAGTGTTGGCTTAGAAAGTTATGTATTGCCACTTTCAGTAACTTTGCTCTCCATGTGTCCAGTCCACTATGTGGGTCTCTGTTATCCCAATTTACCTTCCTGTGGTTGAAGTCTTCCATAATTAGCAGTCTGTATCTGTTCCTGCTAGCAACAGAAGCTGTCCTCTCTTTTATATTAATGGTAGCTATGTTGTTTCTATCGTATTTCTGTATGGGTCTTCTGGCATTTGGTGGTGGGTTACATATGACTACTACTATAAATTTTTGTTCCACAATTGCTATGGTACCAGTTATATAGTCACTGAAACCTTCACAGCCCTGGATAACCATCTCTTCAAAACTACATTCTCTTTTTATCAGCAGAGCTACTCCACCTCCACCTCTTCCTTCCCTCTCTTTCCTAACTATGTAGTATTCCCGCAGAAACATTGCATTTGTTATGATATTCGTTAGCTTTGTTTCTGTGAGTGCTATTATGTCCGGGTTTTCATCTCTTGCACATTCTCCAAGTTCACTGGATTTGTCTGTAATCCCATATATATTGTATACATTGCCTTGAAGCTCACTTTCTGCTGTCCATTCTTGTTTTCTCATCTTGGTGGTCTTTCTGCTGATGGAGGAAATCATTCCATAGGTGTGGGGATTTGTGAGTTGGTTAAAAGGGTCTCAGAGTATTCTGGGGCAAGGGGTGGGGGGTCAAGGGAACGGGGGACAGGGAGGGTATGGGGTGAGGGGGGAGGGCGGGCAGGGAGGATGATGGGGGAGGGGGAGCGAAGGAGGGTATGGGGTGATTGGGGGGACAGGGAGAGTATGGGGTTATAGAGGAGGTAGGACAGAGAGGGGAGGGGAGACAGAAGGGGAAGGGGGGTGCAGGGATGGTATGGGGTGCTACTTTACTACTTTACATGCTATTTTACCACAGTTCTTTCTTGATGACCTGCCACAGTGCCACTTTACTATCGTTATTTCCTGTTACTTTGGCACTGTGCCATTTTACCACAGATACTTCCTGGTGACATGGCACTGTGCTACTTTACCATAGCTATTTCCTGATGTTGTGGCAGTGTCACCTTACCACAAACTGAGGATTGAAACAGACAGATTCTTTACAAATGACAAGGAAGTCTGCAAGGAACTCAATATTTAATTCCAGGAGGTCTTCACATTAGAGCAAGGAAAAGTTCCAGTGATAAGAGAAGGAATAGTTAACCAGGCACCACTACAGGAGTTTGGGATTGCTAGTGTGAATGTAAGGAAGCTTTTGTTAGATATGGATATGACAAAGGTTACTGGCCCAGATGGAATATCACCATGGATACTAAAGGAAGGAGCAGGAGCACTGTGCCAGCCACTCTCGATGGTGTATAACAAATCACAGGTAACAGTTGAACTGCCAAAAATTTGGAATATGGCAAATGTAGTCCCTATATACAAGAAGGGGGATAGATAGGAGACCCTGAACTACAAGCCAGTGTCCCTAACTTGCATACCATGCAAGTTGATGGAGAAGATTGTGCAAAAAAAGGTAGTGGAACCTCTGGAGCGAAGAAACTTAGTAACACAACATCAGCATAGGTTCAGGGATGGCAAGTCATGCCTCACAGGATTAGTTGAATTTTACGACCAGGCAACAAAATTCAGGCAAAAAAGAGAGGGGAGAGCTAACTGCATATTTTTGGATTGCCAGAAGGCCTTTCACACAGTAGCATACAAGAGATTAGTGCACAAGCTGGAGATGCAGGCAGGAGTGAAAGGGACGGCACTTCATTGGATAAGGGAGTACCTAAGCAGCAGGAGACAGCGAGTCACTGTGCGGGGTGAGGTCTCAGACTGGCACGGCGTCAACAGTGTAGTCCCACAGGGATCAGTCCTTCGACCTATACTGTTTCTGATATATGGAAATGATCTCTCAAAGAATATAGAACCGTTCCTCTCATTGTTTACTGATGATGCAAAAAGTATAAGGATGATTAAGACGGAGGAAGATTGTATAAGGAATCATGATGACCTAGACAAACTGAATGAATGATCCAACAAATGGCTACTAAAGTTCAACCCGTGTACATGTAAGGTGATGAAACTAGGCGGTGGAAACCAGGAGGCCTGACACAGGATACCGAGTGGGAGATGAAGTCCTTCATGAAAAGGACAGAGAGAAAGATCTAGGAGTTGATATCACACCAAACCTCTCTCCTGAAGCCCACATAAAAAGAACATCTGTGGCGTATGCGAGGCTGGCTAACATCAGAACTGCCTTCAGGAACCTGTGTAAGGAATCATTCAGAACCTTGTATACCACATATGTAAGACCAATTCTGGAGTATGCGGCTCCAGCATGGAGCCCGTATCCTGTCAAGCACAAGTTGAAGCTGGAAAATGTTCTAGGCTAGTCCCAAGAATTAAGAGGCATGAGTTACGAGGAAAGGCTGCATAAAATGCACCTCACGACGATATGATCACTACCTACAAAATTCTCAGGGGAATTGACGGGGTAGATAAGGATAAACTGTTTAACACGGGTGGTACGCGAACAAGGGGACACAGGTGGAAACTGAATACCCAAATAAGCCACAGGGATGTTAGAAAAAACTTTTTCAGTGTCAGAGTAGTTAACAGGTGGAATGCATTAGGCAGTGATGTGGTGGAAGCTGACTCCATACACAGTTTCAAATGTGGATATGACAGAGGCTCAGGAATCTCTACACCAGATGATTGACTGATGAGAGGCGGGACCAAAGAGCCAGAGTTCAAACCCCGCCAGCACAACTAGGTGAGTACAGCTACTTCCTGGTGACCTGGCACAGTGCCACTTTATCACAGCTATTTTCTGAAGTTGAGGCACAGTACCACTATACAATAGTTACTACCTGGTGACCTTGCACAGTGCTACTTTATTATAGTCTGTTTTTGATGCCCTGGCACAGTACTATTTGACAACAGTTATTTCCTGATATTCTGGCACAGTGCCACTCTACCACAGCTATTTGCTAATGTCCTGACACAGTGCCACTTTACCATAAATGTTTCATTGTGACTTGGCACAGTGCCACTTTACCCCAGGTATTTCTAGATGTTCTGCCACAGTGCCACTTTACAACCGATATTTCTTCATGACCTGGCACATTGTCACTCTATTACAATAACTTACAGATAACCTGGCACAGTGTCACTCTATTACAATAACTTACAGATAACCTGGCACAGTGTCACTTTACCACAGATATTTCCTCTTGACTTGGCAGTTTTAAGATAAGACTTAAGTCTTATCACTCGTATATTGTTAATTTCAACCTTCACGACACCGGATTCTGTCGGCGGCCGCGCGAGATGAAACTGGCAATAACGAGATATGGATTAACGTCGCGTTGACTATATGGTCGGTAGTACAAATCTTTCACGTCCTACACGGACGAGCGACAACTTCAGAATGCTGGGGACAACGTGGGCCGCTGGCTACCAGGCTGCTCCCTCAGTACTTCTATGTTCTTTGAAACTAGCCAATCCCGTGGCAGGCCATGCTGGCTGAACCAATCACAACCTTGGCTCGGGGTGGTGCTAGGCCGTGGCGTCATCCGGCCTGGGCCGAGCCCTCCTGACCACAGCTCCCAATAGTACCCCCGAAAGACTAAAACTGGATATTTCATCCCCTGGAGTTTTGGCCTGTATTACACCTAGCTGTAATATACGTATTACACCTAGCTGTAATATTCTGTGATTCAAAGTCTGCTCTTCAAGCAATCGAAAACTTTTCTTGGAAGATCGACAGCAAGAACCTCATACTCACAATTATAAATGACCTAATTGATGCACAGAGTAATGGGTCTCGAATCTCCTTTGTATGGATACCTTCACACATAAATATAACCCATCATAATGAGACAGACATTGCAGCCAAATTAGCGTGTAACAAGTTTGAAGTTGAATTAGATCTAGGTATCCCCATCTCTGCTGTCAAAACTGTATTGGTCCAAACATTCAGATCTGATAGGAAAGAACTTACTGACTCCCAACGACCTGAAAGTACTAGTATAAAAAGCTATGATTTGTTCAGATCTGAAACCTACATCTATGGACAGCACAAAACGTCCACTAGACTGTGCGACACAGTGGTTGCAAGGATCAGGTTGGGTTACCGTTACCTGTGGCAGGTGACGGATCTCCCAATCCTGAGCACTCCAGTTGCAAACTCTGTGAGCAGGAACTACGGCACGATCTCCCGCACTACATCACTGAATGCCCAGTTATTAGACCTTTCAGACCAGTTGGCATGAGGTACCTGGAGCTTTGCAATTACTTTATTCACTCTCGTATTCTTGAAGATATCCTCACAGTATACCCAAAATTTGCCAGTGCAGGCTATTAAACACATGGCTCTGTATGACTAACCATCCTGCGAGATGGGGACTTGTATTACCACTTCTACCTTATTCAATCTTGTGTTGTTGATATCCTCAAAATGCATCCGGAGTCTGCCAGTGCAGACTGCTTATCACATTCCTCTGTATGACTAACCATCCTGTGTGATGGGGATTTCTTAGCATCACCTAGTTAGCTTTTTTGACACACTGTACTCCACTTCATATAGTCTAGGGTAGCTGCACTAATGCAGATGTACCTCATTTCTTAATAAAAAAAAAGCTGTAATATACGTATTACACCTTGCTGTAATTTCTGAACGCTAGTACCTACGTCGGCCAACGTGGTACCTATGGAATCCTGATGACGAGAGCTGTCACCAGATACCCAACATGGCAGGGTCAAGCTTCGAAATAAAGAAACTAGACTCAGTGCACGCACTCTGTGCACTTAGTGAGGGTTAAGATGGTGGTGTGGACTCTCCAACAAACATTTAAGATAACTGTGTGTCCATTCCCTCACAAAGAGGCACAGTGCCACTTTACTATAACTATTTCCTGGTGACTTGACACAGTACCACTTTACCACATGGGGGCACTGATAGCTGAGTGGACAGCGTTCTGGACTCGTAATCCTAGCGACGGGTTCAATCCCCAGTGATGGCAGAAACAAAATTGGCAGAGTTTCTTCCACCCTGATGCCCCTGTTACCTAGTAGTAAATAGGTACCTGGGAGTTAGATAGCTGTTACGAGTTGCTTCCTTGGTGTGTATGGGACTTTTTTTTTTAGTTATTAGTTAATAACAATTGATTGGTTGACAGTTGAAAGGCGAGCCGAAAGTGCAGAACTCAACCCCCGCAAGTACAACTACAGCTATTTCCTTGTGGCCTGGCCCAGTGCCACTTTATCCCAGCTATTTCCTGGAGACCTGGCACAGTGCCACTTTACCCCAGCTATCCCCAGGTTCTCCTTCCTAGACCCTTCCACCCTGGTCACCCCTTCCCCCCCCCCCCCAACCCCAGTGGAATCAACAGAAACTGAGGATGAAAAGAACAGAGTCAGCTTCAAGGTAATGTACTCGAACATAGATGGGATTACAAGAAAAGCAAGTGAACTGAGGGAAAGAGCACAAGAAGTGAACCCAGATGTAACTGAACTCACGGAAACAAAACTCTCAGGAATCATAACGAATGCGGTCTTTCCCCAGGACTACACTCTAATAAGGAAAGTGAGGGAAGAAAGGGGAGGAGATGGAGTGGCTCTACCATTGAGAAAGAAATAGAGTTTCGAGGAGATAGTTATTCCAGGCTGCAAAGAGATCAGAGACTTCATAACAGGCCCCATGACGATAGGAGGACCAAGAGTAGTAGTAGCAGTGATATATACCCCACCACCAAATGACAGAAGACCCAGGCAAGAGTATGACAGAAACATCATGCCAGTTAACACTATAATTGAAAGAGCAGCCGCTGCTGCATGTTGAAATCGATCCCATCTGCTCATAATGGGAACTTTAATCACGGAAGGATAGACTGGGAAAACAAGGAACCGCATGGAGGTGAGCAAACATGGAGAGCGAAACTGTTGGAGGAGGTGACAAGAAAGTTTTTAAGTCAGCATGTCAAGGGTCCAACGAGAATGAGAGACAACATTGAACCAGCAAGACTCGGTAATCACAAGGAGTTTGTGATTACCAATGGGGAGGTGAGGAAGCAACTGCTTCCTTGGATGTAACAAAGGCTATAGGCCTGGATGGAATCTCACCAAGGATTCTAAAGGATGGAGCAGAAGCACTGTGCCTGCCACTCTCCATGGTGTACAACAAATCACTGGTAACAGGTGAACTGCCAAACATTTGGAAGGAGGGCAATGTAGTCCCAATATACAAGAAGGGTGATAGGCAGGAGGCACTGAACAACAGGCCAGTGTCCCTAACTTGCATTCCATGCAAGGCGATGGAGAAGATTGTGTGAAAAAAGCAAGTAAAACATTTGGAGCGAAAGAACTTTGTATCACAACATCAGCATGGATTCAGAGATCGCAAATCATGCCTAACAGATTTAATTGAGTTCTTTGACCAGGCAACAAAAATCACGCAAGAGAGAGAAAGGGCTGGGCAAACTGCATATTTTTGGACTGCCAGAAAACTTTTGACACAGTACCGCATAAGAGACTAGTGCACAAACTGGAGATGCGGGCAGGAGTGAAAGGGAAGGTACTCCACCGGATAAGGGAGTACCTAAGCAACAGGACACAGCGAGTCACCGTGAGAGGTGAGGTCTCGAAGTGGCAGGGAGTCACCAGTTGAGTCCCACAGGGATCATTCCTTGGACCTATACTATTTCTGATATATATAATTGATCTCTCAAAAGAAATTGACTCGTTCCTCTCGATGTTTGCTGATGATGCGAAAATTATGTGGAGGATCAAAACAGAGGAAGATAGCATGAGGCTACAAGATGATTTAGATAAACTGAAGGAATGGTCCGACAAATGGCTACTAAAGTTCAACCCAAGTAAATGTAAGGTAATGAAACTAGGAGGAGGAACAAGGAGGCCAGTCACTGGATACCGAATGGGAGATGAAGTCCTTCACGAAACGGACAGAGAGAAAGATCTAGGAGTTGATATCACGCCAAACCTGTCTCCTGAAGCCCACATCAAAATAATAACATCAGCGGCCTATGCGAGGCTGGCTAACATCAGAACTGCTTTTAGAAACCTATGTAAGGAATCCTTCAGAACCTTGTATACCACATATGTCAGGCCAATCCTGGAGTATGCGGCCCCAGCATGGAGCCCGTACCTAGTCAAGCACAAGACGAAGTTGGAAAAAGTTCATAAGTATACCACTAGGCTAGTCCCTGAACTAAGAGGCATGAGTTATGAGGACAGACTGTGTGAACTGCACTTCACATCGCTGGAAGACAGAAGAGCTAGGGAAGACATGATCACCACATACAAAATTCTCAGAGGAATTGACAGGGTAGACAAGGATGAAATATTTAACATCTGTGGTACATGCATAAGGAGATACAGGTGGAAGCTGAGTACCCAAATGAGCCACAGAGATATTAGAAAGAACTTTTTCAGTGTCAGAGTATTTAACAGATGGAATGCATTAGGCAGTGATGTGTGGGAGGCTGACTCCATACACAGTTTCATATGTAGATATAACAGAGCCCAGTAGGCTCAGGAATCTGTACATTGGATGATTGATGGTTCAGAGGCGGGACCAAAAAGCCAAAGCTCAACCCCCGTAAGCACAACTAGGTGATTACACACACACACACACACACACACACACACACACACACACACTATTAATTTGTTGAGGGGTGAAACCAAAGAACCGAAACTCCGCCCCCTGCAAGCACAACTAGGTTAAACTATGTACCAGTTTTGGGTAGTTTTAAAGGCAAATAAAATTCTTATACTGATAATACCACACAAATACTTTTCATCCATTAATCTTATCTGAAAACATGTTACCACACCCTTTAAACTGATGCCAAACATCGGTAAACACAACAAAATGAGTGAGAAACCATGTACCTTGATACTGAATTTTAATAAGAGCCACACTAACATCATGTTTATGATCTTATGATAACAAACTGCCCAGTCCTGTCAAAGAGAGAACTACTAATGCAAAGGTCACATGGCAGTGCTAATTATCTGGGGGAGGCCACTTGGTGACCCATATGCTCCAAGCAGGTCAAAATTCACTCTCACTCTGAATCCAGCACAAATGCATGCGCTCACATGCGTATCTGTTCAACAATTCACAAATCCTGCATTTAATACAAGATTAAACATCCCCTTATACAGCTGACAATTACAGTTCGATACAATGAAAATAAAAATCAGTAACAGTCTTGAGCTCCAATTCCTTCTAGTCGACAACAAGATTTCAACAAACAACAAACCAACAACGACAACAATTTCGATTTCAACGATTTCGATTTCAACCATTTCGATTTCAATTGTCGATTTCAACGACAACAAACCAACAAGATTTCGAACAACTGGAGAAAACAGAGCACTACTTCACAAGGCAACAACAACCGCACTGATCAGGGCAACAAAATGCACCTTCTACTGCCTCCAGGATATCTCAAGCACGGATGATGATCTCTACATCATCAAATGATCCAGTAGCTGGTTGTAGCAAAGACACCACGACCCATCCCAGAGTCTCTTCACCTACCAAGACAAAAAAGGGGCAGCTAAATGAGTATCAGGTGACCACTTTTCCAATGGTTATTGTCTCCTTCGCAGAGATCTTCAGCAAGATGCTCGACAAAGCATTCTAAGTGCTGGAACAGACTAACCCTCAGTCAAGGTAAGAAATGTTAACAGAGGTAAAAAAAAATCTACTGAACTTATTTCCTCCACACTTCAACAAGCCCTACCGGAAAATGTCGACGAAGTCGAAAAAGGTGACGAAACTAAATTGTTTCAGCGCTCAGTGCTTCTGAGGGCCAACATTGATATAGTTTTACTTCAAGAAACACTTACCAGGACTGAAAGAAATATCAATATTCCAGGGTATCAAAGTTTCCACTGCCCAATTGTACAAAGTGGCACCAGAGGCATTTCAGTACTGGTAAGAAATCATATCAATGCCACGTCAATCACAGACTTGCCTCTACTGTAATGAGGACGTCGAAGTTATGGGCGTTTATCTCACCATGAGAAACTTAATGCTGTCCATCTTTAATGTATACAGGAGCCATAGAAAATACAATATGTATCTCTCCAATCTATGAAATAGCAATCACCACACCTACTATCTCTCGGGTGACTTCAACGCTCATAGTGAAATGCCACTTGATTCTCCAAGAACCGAAGCCAACAGAAGACATATTGAACACTCTTTGGGTGATGGGCCTGAAATCCATCTGCTTAACTCGATGGAACCAACCCATATTGGTGGGGGGAAGCTGGACCTTGCGTTTGTCTCCACCAGCTCTGGCTCTTTGGTCCCACCTCTCAACCATCAATCAACTGATGTACAGATTCCTGAGCCTTCCTGAGATGTGTTATTGGTCAGTTGACCATGTACTGACTAGTGACCACTTTGCTACAAGAACAGTTAATAATATAACACTACCTCCCAGACCCCCAGATCCTGAACCCATATGAGATTTTATCTAAGCAGATTTTACGAAATTTTAGGAATCTCTTTAAATTTGACACCAAAACTACACTCCGCCTGACAACACTGAAGAGATGAAATAAGATTTAGTAAATGTAATACACAGAGCAGCAAATCACTCCATCCTCCAAGAATAAAACAATTACCCAACAACAAAATGATCATGGGTATTACTGTGATACGATCAAAGAACTACATAAAAGACTAAATTATGCACGAAAGAATTTCAGATGAGAAAGAACCAAGCTAATTTGGAACTTCTTAGAGCTGTCTGAGATCATGTGCATGAAGAAAGAGCAAAATCAGAGAAGAAAAATGGCGAGTGGTGTTTCAAGCAAAATCAGCATACATCTTTGGGCGACATCTGGAGGCAAATCAACAGAACCAAAGGAAAATCGCCTCCTGCTCTGCCCCATCATGTACATCCAGAGCAAGAAGCAGAAAGAATACCAAACCTATTTGCTTCAAGAGCCAGTTCCACACAAGTTCCTCAGACAACTCTTACCTACCAACAAAGACTTCAAGCAGCAAGATTGAAAAAAAATAGACGATGCTTTAGCCTTACCTCACGAACTAGACCAGCCATTCAATATGAAAGAACTCAGATGAGCTACAAAGAAAACTAGAAACACAGCTCCAGTTGAAGACAAAATTACTTAAAACAGGCTGGCCAAGCTAGGAGAAAAGGATGAAGAAGCCTTCTTGAATGTGATCAACAGAGTTTGGATGACAAGGACTCGACCACTCTCTTGGAATAGTGCAATTATAGTTCCCATTCCATAACCCAAAGACCCAGGAAATCTAAAACCCATCTCATTGACAAGCTGTCTGGCTAAAACTGCGGAAATAATGGCTCTTAATCGAATTGAATGGAAAGCATATCCACTTCACCACAATATGTTTGCTAACAGAAAAGGTGTGGGAACCACAGAATGCCTTACCTCCTTCCTGGATCAAATCAATGACAAACCAGGAATCTTTATTATTCGGAACCTAGAAAAAGCCGTCGAGCTAGCCAATGTTCCAGCTACACTGTGCTACCTGGTGAATAAGGAAATCAAAGGACACGCTCTTGCCTTTGCCAAATGAAGTCTACTTAACAGAAATGCTAAAGTCAAATTCCAAGGAAAAACATCCTACTAAAGAAGGCCGGAAAATGGTACTTCGCAGGGATGAATACTAAGCCCCTTCCTCTTCAACTGTCTCATGGAACAATTCATGAAGCTTAAGTTACCAAAAGCCAAACTGCTTAACTATGCAGAAGACTTTGTGGTCATTATCAATGGCAAAGGCGCCAGGAACCATGCACAAAAATCCCTAAACATCATATGTAAGGAAGCGGAATGCATAGCAATGAAAAGAAACTGCTCTAAAACCAAAAAAACTGCCTTTAAAATTGCAATTTTACAATGCTATTTTGCAATACAATGTCCTTGTATTGCGAGTCTGATGAACTCAAAACATCAGACTCGCAATACAAAGACAAGAAATTCAGTGGGTTACCTCTTTTCAATACCTTTGAGTGATAATAGACAGCCGGTTGAAATTCACTCAAGAATTTTAATATCTTCGGCAACGTTGCATAGCCAGAAAGTCAGCTTTGCGTTCCCTGACAAGTTTTGGAGATGGGGCAACTCTACTAGTATGTACTCAAAATGTACTATGATCAAGCAGTTTAGGTCACTCATTGGCTATACTGCTCCTACTCTTACATACATCAGTGATAACCAATAGGAGAAATCTGGAAGGGTCTTAAAATGATGCTCTCAGAACAATGCTGGAGCACCTATATGGACGCGTCGAGAGAATCTATGAATGGAAACCAACTTACCAGCCTTATAAATCAGGATCAAACAAAGAATAGTCACCACAACAGCAAAACGTGTTGGAACCATCACCAGACTGTCAATCAAAGATAACATACACAGATCGCTTCACAGAAACCTTCAATATAGAACAAGTGCATGGATGGATAATCTGGTCAAGATTCTAGAGAAAGTGGACTTGAAATGGACCATTAAAACAGGAAAAGATAAACCGTATCAACACTTTCGGCAGCCTCTTCCATGGGAAGAATCAAGTTTAAAGATAATTATTGAAGGATTACAGTTAAAAAAATTATCATGTGACTCGTAGAGGCTCAAAGCGATCATAGAACAACAAATGAAATCTCAAGACCGACAACCACTCACATCTTCACTGATGGATCAGTTATCAAGAAAGAGATTCTGCTGGGGCAGCAGTTTACACTATTAACAATGGAGCGTACTGGAACATAAATAGTGGGTGCTCAACATTGCAAACAGAATTATATGCCCTAAAACAGGCCATAAATTATACAATTGAGAATAATTTACATGATGTCATCATTCATACCGACTCTCAATCTTCGCTTCAGGCACTGTTTTCCAGCCAACAATGATATAACATACAACTCATCACAAAATCCTATATATAGGAACATAAGCACAAAATCTAAGGCTGTCAATCACCCTAAATTGGATACCAAGTCACACTGGCAAAGATGTGGGAGTAGGAGTAGAAGAACCGTAGGAGTGCCGCAGGGCAGCATCCTAGGATCTCTCCTATTTCTTATATACATCAATGATCTGCCTAATGTCTCTAACATTCTTAAACCTAGATTATTTGCTGACCATACTACCTTCATCTACTCAGACCCCCAACCCACACACACTAAATAATGTTGTAAATAACGAATGAAAAACGTCCTCTCATGGATGTCAACTAACAAACTCACACTAAACATAGAAAAGACCGACTACATTTTATTTGGAAGCAAATCAACAAATGCAATTCAGCTTCAGATAGACAATGTTAACATCAGCAATAAAAAAGGATGGAAAGTTCCTTGGCCTATACATGGACAAGCGTACCCACATACAACACATTACTCAAAAAGTCTCGAAAACGGTCGGTATACTTTCTAAAATCAGATATTATGTTCCAAACTCTCCTCTCCTCTCCTCTCAATACACTATGCGCTAATCTATCCCTATCTTACATATGGTATCTCTGCATGTGGTTCAACCACTGCAAACTACCTCAAACCCATCATCACCCAGCAAAAATCTGCTATCAGAACAGAAACAATTTCTACTCTCAGACAACACACAGCCCCTTCCTGTTTAAATCCCTCAACATGCTAAACATAAACTCACTCCACACATTTTCTTGTTCCATTTACATGTGCAAAACCTTGTTTCTAGATTCAAACCCTGATCTGAAACTCTTCCTTGACAAATGTAATAGAACCCCATAAGAAATAAATATCTCTGATATCCCCAGAGTCAAATTAAATCTTTGTAAACACTTTATGCAAATAATGGGACCTAGTCTATGGAACTCACTCCCTAACGAATTAAAAAGCTGTCCAATCTACCCCATATTCAAAAGTGAAGCAACTAAAGCCCTGCACATCAAACTGAACATTAATCCAACGAGAGCAGCTGCATTAGATAAATCCGCAGTGACTACGATGGTTAGAAAAGCCGATGAAGAATCGGACATACTAGTGAACGCTGTGCATCTATATCCGCCACCAAGACAATGTTATTAAAACAAAATACTAAAACCAGTGCTCTAAAACAGAAGCGAAAAAGAAACTGGAGAAAAGTAGGAAACCCTACCTCTACTTAAAATTTTGACCCAAATATCACAGTAACAAGGTTATCATGAATAACGGTACTCAATTAGAGGCTCATAATAGCCCGTGCTACATGGACATTTCGTTCCGAGTAGCTAAATCTAAAACAAGAACAACAACCTTGTAAGCTGACCCAGCTCCTGTGCCAGGTAAATACACTACTGGTTGACCATAGCCTGTGCTACCAGGAACTTTTTGTTCCGGGTAGCTGGATCCGAAAAACAACAACCTTGTAAGGTATTAATCGTAGGACACCTCAACCTTGGAGGTGTACAAGAGTTTCGCTAGGTGATGCAAGATTCAATCAAGTTTGTAAAGTCTTAATATGTATACAAAGTCATGGATACATTTTTAATCATAGGACCTCCTCAACCCTGAAAGTGTACAAAAGTTTTGCTAGGTGGTTCAAAATTCAAATAAAGTTTTGTATAGTGCTAATATGTGTTCATTGACATGGATACATTTTTCAAAAGTCTTAACGAGATAAGACATACACAGGGTAATAAAAACGCCCAGCTGACACCCCCTCAACAGGTCGAAGAGTCGTTGGAAGGTGCACTAATGTTCCGGAAAACAAGCATATCTCTAAGGGATATACTTATTTTATACCCATTTGACCTACGCAAATATAGGAGGTAAAGGCAAAAAGTTTTGACATGGTTTCCCCAGGTGGCCTAAGCTAATCCTATAAGCTGGTCAGTTCTCGGTGTAAAGATCCCACTATTTTCAGAAAATAGGGGTGTTGGAAGATTAGCCTCCTATTTGCGTCTCTTATATGCAGAGATACCGTATGTAAGATAGGGATAGATTATGTATTGTTTTGGTAAAGGCAGACTAAACAAGTTAGAGAAGATACAAAATGAAGCCATGAGAATAATCCCAAGATTATATTCATGATCCAAGAAATATTATTACTGAGATAATGATATGATTGAACTTATAGCATTGGGGATAGAATTTCAGAGATAAATGAAGCTTGGGCAGTTAGACTAATGAGAGGCGAGGGAGCAAATGCATTAGCCCTCTCACTTCAAAATGTGGGAAGAAATGAATAATGCATGTGAAAACATAATAAGATCCCTATGTTCTAATGTTACAAAGCATCATTAACACCAACATGAGAGCAATACAAAGTAGATGCAGTAATTTTTTCCTCTATGTTCCAACACTCTGAATTGTCGGTTTGCCAATTCATTGATAATCGATATCGCCTTGTCCACACCCTCCCACATTTATGTCACTGAGGAGCAATATCTCATTAGTCAAAGACTCCCAACATTTTGAAATTTCTTCTTGCTCAGCATTTGTACACTCCCTACTACCATCAACGGTAACTCTATTCTTAACAATGTCTTCCAATTCTATATGTGTAAACCATTTTTCCTGAGGTTATAAGTCAACATTTCCCACCACATGGGGTTGAACTCTGCCATCATTAGTGGATAATTCATTTTCCTGAGACTCTTCCATCTGTGATACTCCATCCTCTTCCTTACTTTCTTCCTCCTCCGTTTCATTCCCCACTTCACTTCCCAATACACTCCTCACTTTACTCCCCACTTCACTTCCCACTACACTCCTCACTTTACTCCCCACTTCACTTCCCACTACACTCCTCACTTTACTCCCCACTTCACACCATCTGTTTGCCATAGCAAATTTTTCGAGAGCATCAATCCTCTTGTCCAACTTTTTGAAGTATTCCAAGATCTGTGTACTGACCACAGAGTCAACAGCGCTGCCCTGCAACTCATTACCACGAGGGTACACTTTTTCGGCTTCGTTTCTTACTGGCACTAGTCTATCCTTAATCGTCGCCTTGCTTTTCTCCCAAAAGTTGGTCACAGAGGCAATCGTTGTCTTTCCACTGTTTCTTCCTTGTTCCTGCTGTACGATCTTGCCTTCCTTCGGAGCCTTGTTTACCCTGCTTATGGTTACTGGATTGGAATCTCTCACACGGGGCTTCATAGGACCTAGAGAGGAACCAGCATTGTGGATGCCTCAACAATTGCGGCAACATGGCAAAAAAAATTCTCCTTTCTCAATCCTCACTCTACACTGACGTGAGTCATGTTTCTTTTCACAATATCTACATCTGGGGTCAAATTGACATTTCCAACACATATATCTCCAACGAGAACACTTCATGCATAATGTAGGCTCCTCAATATATTTTGCCACTTTACTGTATCCAAGTCCTTGCACAATAATTCTTTCTGGAGTTCCACCCTTTAACAAGGCAACAATCTGGTTGTGTTTTTCACCATGTATAATGTTCTTCTTAGCCCAAAAAACGCTTTCAATGTTGAGATGAAGAAACTCAGGATCCAAGTATGTTGGATACTTAAAAACAATAACATTAGTGTAAATTATTCCCACTTCATTAGTAATCAAAACAATATTCCTAAATCCGTCAGTCGTAAAGTGTTCCACTGCCTCTCTATCTCAACCACTATGTAAGGCCGGTGAACACCCTCCTTAAATAATGGTTCATATTCACCAAAATCCTTGGCCAATTGAACGGTCCACTCCAGCTTCTGATGAAAAGTTAGTGGGCATATCGAGGGAAATAGCAGCTGCTTCCTTCCATTAATCCGTGCCTCTTGCTGTATGTGGTTCTTCCGGTGAGATTTTCCTGCTGAGTTTGTATCTAGCTTTGTAACACAGGTTCCGTCTGCCGTCGATCACACTACTTCTTCACTCGTTCATCACTGTCAGTATCACTTAACTCTCTGTGCACTTTTTTCCGTTTGTTACTCCTGGTCATTGCTCCCTGTAAAGGCTGAAATCTCCTTCCTCATCCTCCATCAAAGTCACTGGTTCACAAGTTCACAACTTTCTAGAGCGCTCCACGATGCACCCTTCCTCGACCACGGCTGGGCTAGCAATGACAGAGTTGGATTAGCCTATCATTAGTTGACTGTTGTTTCCTCTGTTGTAATAATGATGATCTGTTTCTTTGTGCTAACTTTGTATCTGCATCTTGTAGGATTTTATAAGGGTGTATTCTGTGTCTGAAAAAATCCTAGAGATGCTTAAGGACCCCCTCTCCTCTCCCTAGTTTCTCCCCATCGCTGACTATTCCTTTCAGTCGGGTTCCCAGGGAGTAGGGCAGGGATCTTTTTAATGAAAGTGGGGTGGCTTGACGAGTATTGGAGATATGAGTGTTTGTTTGTTGGTTTATAAAAGATTTTTGTGTTTGAGTCTTCCTGTGATTGTCGAGATAAACATAGGTTGTCAAGAGGTTTAATGCTGTTTCACTCATTTCTAGGGTGGACCCCATTTGTCCAGGTGAAGAAAGCTGTGAGATCTTGTTCGCCTCCCATTATTGCTTCAAAAATATCATCTATGTAGCGGTGGTAGATATCCGCCGCCGGTCTGTACTCTTGTCTGGCCGTTTTAAATGTTGTGTGTACAAATATTTCCGCGATGGCTACGCTGCTAGATGCCTCCAATCGCCGTTTCTTTAATTTGTCTGTAGGTTTCCCGTTGGAAGTCATGATGTTGTCCCTCATGACCTGTAGTATTGCCTCTTGTAGGAGCTCTTTGGTCGGGGGTCTTCAGACACCTGCCTCCTTAAGCTCGTGCTGGATCTTGGGTTTGTTTATGTCAAAAAAGTCGCTACTCTCGGTGTGGGTTACTTGGGTACAAGGATACTACATCAAGCGAAAATAGACATGTGGCAGAAGGTCATTATAGTTCCGCAGGCGTATGAGGAAGTCCGTAGTATCCTTCAGTCGTTCCGGGAGAAGTTTTAATAGTGGTGTGAGTAGAGCTGAACACCTGAGGACAACAGGTTTTGTTGGTACTTGGCAGCCACTCACTACTGGCCGGCCTGGCCATGAGCCAGTTGCTTCTAACCTTTCTTTAATGATCTTCGCGAGGATGTATAGAGCCGAGACTTTCGACGGGAAGTTAAGAAAAATATCTCTTATCTCCGCTCAGAGTAGACCTCCCTGGCGTCCCGTCCGTGAGTCTTCATTTCTGTAGGACTTTACGACCAAGGGTCTTACTCCTGATCTGTGCATTCTTAAGGGCCACGGACTGGTTCTGGACTGGCTGGTATGTGCCCCTGTCCAACAGTTGCCGTATCATTTCCTTCCTGTAATTCTCTGTTTTTCATATTACAACCATTGCTCCTTTGTCCGCTGGTTTGATGACTATGTCAGCCCTGTTTTGCAGGTTCTTTAGGGCGGCCTTTTCCTCTACTGTCATATTTGACTTGTGTCTCTCTTGGACAGCTGAGAGCAGGTTGGTCCTCACTTCCTCTATCTTTGGGTGTAGGCCAAGCACACACACCTGCACACATTCTGGATGTGCAGGTGGGTTTTTTTGCGTGCACATACGTGTTCATCCAAAAAGGAAAGTGAGAGAGCATGTTAGTATTGTGTTTTGGTAAACCTAGCAGGTTTGCCTTAAGTTCTCTCGTCACTTTCAACCAGGAGACATTAATTTTGGCTTCTAAATCGTTGAGAGAGTCGTTTATTGCTGTTTCCCGTGCTCATCGTGTTGGTGTTCTGCGACAAAGGTGAGTCCTTTTCTGAGCATTAATCTTTCTTGGGGCGTCAGGTCAACTTCTGAGACAACTGCATGTGCTAGTTCCTGTTTTGTCCGTCGCCGTCTCGGCAGGTCGTCCTCCCGCCGGGTCGTCTCCTCTGGGCGGCTGGTTACTATCTCTGGGGCTGGTACTGCGTCCTCCTCCAGCGTCGTCGTCGTCGTCGTCTGGACGCCAGTGGTCCTCTGGATCGTCTAAGTTTCTGTTCCTACTCCAATCTCTGTTTTTGGATCTGAAAAAAAAGGTTTACGATGTTGGTCCCTGTTACCTTCTCTGTTGTTGGCGCTATTCCTCCCCTGGTTCTCCAGGGGTCTCTCTCAGTCTGTTGTTGTCACTATTCCTTCCCCTGGTTCTCCAGGGGTCTCTCTCAGTCTGTTGTTGTCACTATTCCTCCCCCTGGTTCTCCAGGGGTCTCTCAGTCTGTTGTTGTCACTATTCCTCCCCCTGGTTCTCCAGGGGTCTCTCTCAGTCTGTTGTTGTCACTATTCCTTCCCCTGGTTCTCCAGGGGTCTCTCTCAGTCTGTTGTTGTCACTATTCCTCCCCTGGTTCTCCAGGGGTCTCTCTCAGTCTGTTGTTGTCACTATTTCTCCCCCTGGTTCTCCAGGGGTCTCTCTCAGTCTGTTGTTGTCACTATTCCTCCCCCTGGTTCTCCAGGGTCTCTCTCAGTCTGTTGTTGTCACTATTAATCCCCCTAGTTCTCCAGGGGTCTCTCTCAGTCTGTTGTTGTCACTATTCTTCCCCCTGGTTCTCCAGGGGTCTCTCTCAGTCTGTTGTTGTCACTATTCCTCCCCCTGGTTCTCCAGGGGTCTCTCTCAGTCTGTTGTTGTCACTATTCCTTCCCCTGGTTCTCCAGGGGTCTCTCTCAGTCTGTTGTTGTCACTATTCCTCCCCTGGTTCTCCAGGGGTCTCTCTCAGTCTGTTGTTGTCACTATTCCTCCCCCTGGTTCTCCAGGGGTCTCTCTCAGTCTGTTGTTGTCACTATTCCTCCCCCTGGTTCTCCAGGGTCTCTCTCAGTCTGTTGTTGTCACTATTTCTCCCCCTAGTTCTCCAGGGGTCTCTCTCAGTCTGTTGTTGTCACTATTCTTCCCCCTGGTTCTCCAGGGGTCTCTCTCAGTCTGTTGTTGTCACTATTCCTCCCCCTAGTTCTCCAGGGGTCTCTCTCAGTCTGTTGTTGTCACTATTCCTCCCCCTGGTTCTCCAGGGGTCTCTCTCAGTCTGTTGTTGTCACTATTCTTCCCCTGGTTCTCCAGGGGTCTCTCTCAGTCTGTTGTTGTCACTATTCTTCCCCCTGGTTCTCCAGGGGTCTCTCTCAGTCTGTTGTTGTCACTATTCCTCCCCTGGTTCTCCAGGGGTCTCTCTCAGTCTGTTGTTGTCACTATTCTTCCCCCTGGTTCTCCAGGGGTCTCTCTCAGTCTGTTGTTGTCACTATTCCTCCCCTGGTTCTCCAGGGGTCTCTCTCAGTCTGTTGTTGTCACTATTCTTCCCCCTGGTTCTCCAGGGGTCTCTCTCAGTCTGTTGTTGTCACTATTCTTCCCCTGGTTCTCCAGGGGTCTCTCTCAGTCTGTTGTTGTCACTATTCCTCCCCTGGTTCTCCAGGGGTCTCTCTCAGTCTCTTGTTGTCACTATTCCTTACCCTGGTTCTCCAGGGGTCTCTCTCAGTCTGCTGTTGTCACTATTCCTCCCCCTGGTTCTCCAGGGGTCTCTCTCAGTCTGTTGTTGTCACTATTCCTCCCCCTGGTTCTCCAGGGGTCTCTCTCAGTCTGTCGTTGTCACTATTCCTCCTCTGGTTCTCCAGGGGTCTCTCTCAGTCTGTCGACTGTTTGGCTGTTGTTGTTTGCTCGTCTGTTGAGGCTGTTGTTGTCTGCTGGTCTGTTGAGGCTGTTGTTGTCTGCTCGGCTGTTGGGGCTGTTGTTGTCTGCTCGGCTGTTGGGGCTGTTGTTGTCTGCTGGGCTGTTGAGGCTGTTGTTGTCTGCTCGGCAGTTGGGGCTGTTGTTGTCTGCTGGGCTGTTGAGGCTGTTGTTGTCTGCTGGGCTGTTGAGGCTGTTGTTGTCTGCTCGGCTGTTGGGGCTGTTGTTGTCTGCTGGGCTGTTGGGGCTGTGGTTGTCTGCTCGGCTGTTGAGGCTGTTGTTGTCTGCTCGGCTGTTGAGGCTGTTGTTGTCTGCTCGGCTGTTGAGGCTGTTGTTGTCTGCTCGGCTGTTGAGGCTGTTGTTGTCTGCTCGTCTTTTGAGGCTGTTGTTGTCTGCTGGTCTGTTGAGGCTGTTGTTGTCTGCTCGGCTGTTGAGGCTGTTGTTGTCTGCTGGGCTGTTGGGGCTGTTGTTGTCTGCTCGGCTGTTGAGGCTGTTGTTGTCTGCTCGGCTGTTGAGGCTGTTGTTGTCTGCTCGGCTGTTGAGGCTGTTGTTGTCTGCTCGGCTGTTGAGGCTGTTGTTGTCTGCTCGGCTGTTGAGGCTGTTGTTGTCTGCTCGTCTTTTGAGGCTGTTGTTGTCTGCTGGTCTGTTGAGGCTGTTGTTGTCTGCTCCGCTGTTGAGGCTGTTGTTGTCTGCTCGGCTGTTGGGGCTGTTGTTGTCTGCTCGGCTGTTGAGGGTGTTGTTGTCTGCTCGGCTGTTGAGGCTGTTGTTGTCTGCTCGGCTGTTGAGGCTGTTGTTGTCTGATCGGCTGTTGAGGCTGTTGTTGTCTGCTGGGCTGTTGAGGCTGTTGTTGTCTGCTGGGCTGTTGAGGCTGTTGTTGTCTGCTGGGCTGTTGAGGCTGTTGTTGTCTGCTGGGCTGTTGAGGCTGTTGTTGTCTGCTCGGCTGTTGAGGCTGTTGTTGTCTGCTGGGCTGTTGAGGCTGTTGTTGTCTGCTGGGCTGTTGAGGCTGTTGTTGTCTGCTGGGCTGTTGGAGGTGTTGGTCGTCGTAGTCGGTGTTACTGGTCCTCTTCCGGTAGTTCTGCCTGGGCTGCTATCGAGGTCAGCTGGCGGAGTTTACCGCCATTGGTGGTATTATCTGTATGTTCCGTACCTTCCGTACAAGAACATACACCGTACCTGTATGTTCTTGTGTGTTGTGACTGTACCCACCGTACCTGTATGTTCTTGTGTGTTGTGACTGTACCCACCGTACCTGTATGTTCTTGTGTGTTGTGACTGTATCCACCGTACCTGTATGTTCTTGTGTGTTGTGACTGTATCCACCGTACCTGTATGTTCTTGTGTGTTGTGACTGTGTCCACCGTACCTGTATGTTCTTGTGTGTTGTGACTGTACCCACCGTACCTGTATGTTCTTGTGTGTTGTGACTGTATCCACCGTACCTGTATGTTCTTGTGTGTTGTGACTGTATCACCGTACCTGTATGTTCTTGTGTGTTGTGACTGTACCCACCGTACCTGTATGTTCTTGTGTGTTGTGACTGTATCACCGTACCTGTATGTTCTTGTGTGTTGTGACTGTACCCACCGTACCTGTATGTTCTTGCGTGTTGTGACTGTATCCACCGTACCTGTATGTTCTTGTGTGTTGTGACTGTATCACCGTACCTGTATGTTCTTGTGTTGTGACTGTATCCCGTACCTGTATGTTCTTGTGTGTTGTGACTGTATCCACCGTACCTGTATGTTCTTGTTTGTTGTGACTGTATCCCGTACCTGTATGTTCTTGGTGTGTTGTGACTGTACCCACCGTACCTGTATGTTCTTGTGTGGTGTGACTGTATCCACCGTACCTGTATGTTCTTGTGTGTTGTGACTGTATCCACCGTACCTGTATGTTCTTGTGTGTTGTGACTGTACCCACCGTACCTGTATGTTCTTGTGTGTTGTGACTGTATCCACCGTACCTGTATGTTCTTGTGTGTTGTGACTGTATCACCGTACCTGTATGTTCTTGTGTGTTGTGACTGTACCCACCGTACCTGTATGTTCTTGCGTGTTGTGACTGTATCCACCGTACCTGTATGTTCTTGTGTGTTGTGACTGTATCACCGTACCTGTATGTTCTTGTGTTGTGACTGTATCCCGTACCTGTATGTTCTTGTGTGTTGTGACTGTATCCACCGTACCTGTATGTTCTTGTTTGTTGTGACTGTATCCCGTACCTGTATGTTCTTGGTGTGTTGTGACTGTACCCACCGTACCTGTATGTTCTTGTGTGGTGTGACTGTATCCACCGTACCTGTATGTTCTTGTGTGTTGTGACTGTATCCACCGTACCTGTATGTTCTTGTGTGTTGTGACTGTATCCACCGTACCTGTATGTTCTTGTGTGTTGTGACTGTACCCACCGTACCTGTATGTTCTTGTGTGTTGTGACTGTATCCACCGTACCTGTATGTTCTTGTGTGTTGTGACTGTATCCACCGTACCTGTATGTTCTTGTGTGTTGTGACTGTATCCACCGTACCTGTATGTTCTTGTGTGTTGTGACTGTATCACCGTACCTGTATGTTCTTGTGTTGTGACTGTACCCACCGTACCTGTATGTTCTTGTGTGTTGTGACTGTATCACCGTACCTGTATGTTCTTGTGTGTTGTGACTGTATCCACCGTACCTGTATGTTCTTGTGAGAGAGAACGAGAGAGAGAGAGAGAGAGAGAGAGAGAGAGAGAGAGAGAGAGAGAGAGAGAGAGAGAGAGAGAGAGAGAGAGAGAGAGAGAGAGAGAGAGAGAGAGAGAGAGAGGAGAGAGAGAGAGAGAGAGAGAGAGAGAGAGAGAGAGAGAGAGAGAGAGAGAGAGAGAGAGAGAGAGAGAGAGAGAGAGAGAGAGAGAGAGAGAGAGAGAGAGAGAGAGAGAGAGAGAGAGAGAGAGAGAGAGAGAGAGAGAGAGAGAGAGAGAGAGAGAGAGGGAGAGAGAGAGAGAGAGAGAGAGAGAGAGAGAGAGAGAGAGAGAGAGAGAGAGAGAGAGAGAGAGAGAGAGAGAGAGAGAGAGAGAGAGAGAGAGAGAGAGAGAACAGAGAGAGAGAGAGAGAGAGAGAGAGAGAGAGAGAGAGAGAGAGAGAGAGAGAGAGAGAGAGAGAGAGAGGAGAGAGAGAGAGAGAGAGAGAGAGAGAGAGAGAGAGAGAGAGAGAGAGAGAGAGAGAGAGAGAGAGAGAGAGAGAGAGAGAGAGAGAGAGAGAGAGAGAGAGAGAGAGAGAGAGAGAGAGAGAGAGAGAGAGAGAGAGAGAGAGAGAGAGAGAGAGAGGAGAGAGAGAGAGAGAGAGAGAGGAGAGAGAGAGAGAGAGAGAGAGAGAGAGAGAGAGAGAGAGAGAGAGAGAGAGAGAGAGAGAGAGAGAGAGAGAGAGAGAGAGAGAGAGAGAGAACAGAGAGAGAGAGAGAGAGAGAGAGAGAGAGAGAGAGAGAGAGAGAGAGAGAGAGAGAGAGAGAGAGAGAGAGAGAGAGAGAGAGAGAGAGAGAGAGAGAGAGAGAGAGAGAGAGAGAGAGAGCTTTAGCCACAAGACTATGAGTACATGGGTCATTACAATACAAAAATAAGACAGCATTACAAAGTATAATAAACTGCAGGAGCCAGTGTACTACTACACAGGAGATTACTCATGCCGCTGGAGGATATGACCAAACAACCACACGACAACAGGCAATGTACTCACTGTTGCCACTTGTTGTCATGTCTCATGATCCTGACAGCACTTCTAATCTCAGTCACCAGACCAATTAATTTTCAATATATGCTCTCCTTTATGATTTACAGGAATTCTGTAAATGATAACGGAGGACACTGACTGAAAATGCCCTCCATGCCCGAATCCATCCCCATTGTGCAAAGTAAACAAAGATACTTTTAATGAGCATATACAGTAGTAATAATAATAACAATAATTCGTCTGTGGCGCTTACACCCTACTACTCAATAATGGTGACAAGTCACGGACGAGGCCTCTGGTACAATAATGGTGACGAGGCCTCTGGTACAATAATGGTGACAAGTCATGGACGAGACCTCTGGTACAATAATGGTGACGAGGCCTCTGGTACAATAATGGTGACAAGTCATGGACGAGGCCTCTGGTACAATAATGGTGACGAGGCCTCTAGTACAATAATGGTGACAAGTCACGGACGAGGCCTCTGGTACAATAATGGTGACAAGTCACGGACGAGGCCTCTGGTACAATAATGGTGACAAGTCACGGACGAGGCCTCTGGTACAATAATGGTGACAAGTCATGGACGAGGCCTCTGGTACAATAATGGTGACGAGGCCTCTGGTACAATAATGGTGACAAGTCACGGACGAGGCCTCTGGTACAATAATTGTGACAAGTCATGGACGAGGCCTTTGGTACAATAATGGTGACAAGTCACGGACGAGGCCTCTGGTACAATAATGGTGACAAGTCACGGACGAGGCCTTTGGTACAATAATGGTGACAAGTCACGGACGAGGCCTCTGGTACAATAATGGTGACAAGTCATGGACGAGGCCTCTGGTACAATAATGGTGACAAGTCATGGACGAGGCCTCTGGTACAATAATGGTGACAAGTCACGGACGAGGCCTCTGGTACAATAATGGTGACGAAGCCTCTGGTACAATAATGGTGACAAGTCACGGACGATGCCTCTGGTACAATAATGGTGACAAGTCACGGACGAAGCCTCTGGTACAATAATGGTGACAAGTCACGGACGAGGCCTCTGGTACAATAATGGTGACAGGTCATGGACGAGGCCTCTGGTACAATAATGGTGACAAGTCATGGACGAGGCCTCTGGTACAATAATGGTGACAAGTCACGGACGAGGCCTCTGGTACAATAATGGCGACAAGTCACGGACGAGGCCTCTGGTACAATAATGGTGACAAGTCACGGACGAGGCCTCTGGTACAATAATGGTGACGAGGCCTCTGGTACAATAATGGTGACAAGTTATGGACGAGGCCTCTGGTACAATAATGGCGACAAGTCACGGACGAGGCCTCTGGTACAATAATGGTGACAAGTCACGGACGAGGCCCCTGGTACAATAATGGTGACGAGGCCTCTGGAACAATAATGGTGACAAGTCACGGACGAGGCCTCTGGTACAATAATGGTGACAAGTCATGGACGAGGCCTCTGGTACAATAATGGTGACAAGTCACGGACGAGGCCTCTGGTACAATAATGGTGACAAGTCACGGACGAGGCCTCAAGTACAATAATGGTGACAAGTCATGGACGAGGCCTCTGGTACAATAATGGTGACTAGTCACTGACGAGGCCTCTGGTACAATAATGGTGACAAGTCATGGACGAGTCCTCTGGTACAATAATGATGTCAAGTCATGGACGAGGCCTCTGGTACAATAATGGTGACTAGTCACTGACGATGCCTCTGGTACAATAATGGTGACAAGTCACGGACGAAGCCTCTGGTACAATAATGGTGACAAGTCACGGACGAGGCCTCTGGTACAATAATGGTGACAGGTCATGGACGAGGCCTCTGGTACAATAATGGTAACAAGTCATGGACGAGGCCTCTGGTACAATAATGGTGACAAGTCACGGACGAGGCCTCTGGTACAATAATGGTGACAGTTCATGGACGAGGCCTCTGGTACAATAATGGTGACTAGTCATGGACGAGGCCTCTGGTACAATAATGGTGACAAGTCATGGACGAGACCTCTGGTACAATAATGGTGACAAGTCATGGACGACGCCTCTGGTACAATAATGGTGACAGGTCACGGACGAGGCCTCTGGTACAATAATGGTGACAAGTCATGGACGAGGCCTCTGGTACAATAATGGTGACAAGTCATGGATGACGCCTCTGGTACAATAATGGTGACAGGTCACGGACGAGGCCTCTGGTACAATAATGGTGACAAGTCACGGACGAGGCCTCTGGTACAATAATGATGACAAGTCATGGACGAGGCCTCTGGTACAATAATGGTGACAGGTCACGGACGAGGCCTCTGGTACAATAATGGTGACAAGTCACGGACGAGGCCTCTGGTACAATAATGGTGACAAGTCATGGACGAGGCCTCTGGTACAATAATGGTGACAAGTCATGGACGAGACCTCTGGTACAATAATAGTGACGAGACCTCTGGTACAATAATGGTGACAAGTCATGGACGAGGCCTCTGGTACAATAATGGTGACAAGTCACGGACGAGGCCTCTGGTTCAATAATGGTGACAGGTCATGGACGAGGCCTCTGGTACAATAATGGTGACAAGTCACGGACGAGGCCTCTGGTACAATAATGGTGACAAGTCACGGACGATGCCTCTGGTACAATAATGGTGACAAGTCACGGACGAAGCCTCTGGTACAATAATGGTGACAAGTCACGGACGAGGCCTCTGGTACAATAATGGTGACAGGTCATGGACGAGGCCTCTGGTACAATAATGGTGACAAGTCATGGACGAGGCCTCTGGTACAATAATGGTGACAAGTCACGGACGAGGCCTCTGGTACAATAATGGCGACAAGTCACGGACGAGGCCTCTGGTACAATAATGGTGACAAGTCACGGACGAGGCCTCTGGTACAATAATGGTGACGAGGCCTCTGGTACAATAATGGTGACAAGTTATGGACGAGGCCTCTGGTACAATAATGGCGACAAGTCACGGACGAGGCCTCTGGTACAATAATGGTGACAAGTCACGGACGAGGCCCCTGGTACAATAATGGTGACGAGGCCTCTGGTACAATAATGGTGACAAGTCACGGACGAGGCCTCTGGTACAATAATGGTGACAAGTCATGGACGAGGCCTCTGGTACAATAATGGTGACAAGTCACGGACGAGGCCTCTGGTACAATAATGGTGACAAGTCACGGACGAGGCCTCAAGTACAATAATGGTGACAAGTCATGGACGAGGCCTCTGGTACAATAATGGTGACTAGTCACTGACGAGGCCTCTGGTACAATAATGGTGACAAGTCATGGACGAGTCCTCTGGTACAATAATGATGTCAAGTCATGGACGAGGCCTCTGGTACAATAATGGTGACTAGTCACTGACGATGCCTCTGGTACAATAATGGTGACAAGTCACGGACGAAGCCTCTGGTACAATAATGGTGACAAGTCACGGACGAGGCCTCTGGTACAATAATGGTGACAGGTCATGGACGAGGCCTCTGGTACAATAATGGTGACAAGTCATGGACGAGGCCTCTGGTACAATAATGGTGACAAGTCACGGACGAGGCCTCTGGTACAATAATGGTGACAGTTCATGGACGAGGCCTCTGGTACAATAATGGTGACTAGTCATGGACGAGGCCTCTGGTACAATAATGGTGACAAGTCATGGACGAGACCTCTGGTACAATAATGGTGACAAGTCATGGACGACGCCTCTGGTACAATAATGGTGACAGGTCACGGACGAGGCCTCTGGTACAATAATGGTGACAAGTCATGGACGAGGCCTCTGGTACAATAATGGTGACAAGTCATGGATGACGCCTCTGGTACAATAATGGTGACAGGTCACGGACGAGGCCTCTGGTACAATAATGGTGACAAGTCACGGACGAGGCCTCTGGTACAATAATGATGACAAGTCATGGACGAGGCCTCTGGTACAATAATGGTGACAGGTCACGGACGAGGCCTCTGGTACAATAATGGTGACAAGTCACGGACGAGGCCTCTGGTACAATAATGGTGACAAGTCATGGACGAGGCCTCTGGTACAATAATGGTGACAAGTCATGGACGAGACCTCTGGTACAATAATAGTGACGAGACCTCTGGTACAATAATGGTGACAAGTCATGGACGAGGCCTCTGGTACAATAATGGTGACAAGTCACGGACGAGGCCTCTGGTTCAATAATGGTGACAGGTCATGGACGAGGCCTCTGGTACAATAATGGTGACAAGTCACGGACGAGGCCTCTGGTACAATAATAGTGACAGGTCACGGACGAGGCCTCTGGTACAATAATGGTGACAAGTCACGGACGAGGCCCCTGGTACAATAATAATGACAGGTCATGGACGAGGCCTCTGGTACAATAATGATGACAAGTCATGGACGAGGCCTCTGGTACAATAATGGTGACAGGTCATGGACGAAGCCTCTGGTACAATGATGGTGACAAGTCATGGACGTGGTCCCTGGTACAATAATGGTGACGAGGCCTCTGGTGCAATAATGGTGACGAGGCCTCTGGTACAATAATGGTGACGAGGGCTCTGGCACAATAATAGTGACGAAGTCTCTGGTATAATAATGGTGACGAGGCCTCTGGCACAATAATAGTGACGAAGTCTCTGGTACAATAATACATCTCATGTTTCCAAAGAGAAATATTTAAGGTTGTACAAGAGTGGGAGAGATAGGAGAGATGAGAGTGAAAGTGACCTAACTGCAGCTGTATGCGAGACCTGTATGCGTCCTGCCCCTAATGTTAAACACCTGCACACTCTAACACCTGTAACGGTTATGAAAGTTAAACATTGAGAGTTATGATAGTCCCTTTAACATGTGCTGTGACAACCATTAACATGGAATGTTGGAACTGTTTGTCTGTCTGTGTGTCTTACAGTCTTTTGTCTTCCAGGTACAGCACCACCTGTAATAAACACTCCAGGTACAGCACCACCTGTAATAAACACTCTAGGTACAGCACCATCTGTAATAAACACTCCAGGTACAGCACCACCTGTAATAAACAGTTCAGGTACAGTAACACCTGTAATAAACACTTCCAGGTACAGCACCACCTGTAATAAACACTCCAGGTACAGCACCACCTGTAATAAACACTCTAGGTACAGCACCACCTGTAATAAACACTCCAGGTACAGCACCACCTGTAATAAACACTCTAGGTACAGCACCATCTGTAATAAACACTCCAGGTACAGCACCACCTGTAATAAACACTCCAGGTACAGCACCACCTGTAATAAACACTTCCAGGTACAGCACCACCTGTAATAAACACTCCAGGTACAGCACCACCTGTAATAAACACTCTAGGTACAGCACCACCTGTAATAAACACTCCAGGTACAGCACCACCTGTAATAAACACTCCAGGTACAGCACCACCTGTAATAAACACTCCAGGTACAGCACCACCTGTAATAAACACTCCAGGTACAGCACCACCTGTAATAAACACTCCAGGTACAGCACCACCTGTAATAAACACTCCAGGTACAGCACCACCTGTAATAAACACTTCCAGGTACAGCACCATCTGTAATAAACACTTCCAGGTACAGCACCACCTGTAATAAACACTCCAGGTACAGCACCACCTGTAATAAACACTCCAGGTACAGCACCACCTGTAATAAACACTCCAGGTACAGCACCACCTGTAATAAACACTTCCAGGTACAGCACCACCTGTAATGAACACTTCCAGGTACAGCACCACCTGTAATAAACACTTCCAGGTACAGCACCATCTGTAATAAACACTCCAGGTACAGCACCACCTGTAATAAACACTCCAGGTACAGCACCACCTGTAATAAACACTTCCAGGTACAGCACCACCTGTAATAAACACTCCAGGTACAGCACCACCTGTAATAAACACTTCAGGTACAGCACCACCTGTAATAAACACTCCAGGTACAGCACCACCTGTAATAAACACTCCAGGTACAGCACCACCTGAAATAAACACTTCCAGGTACAGCACCACCTGTAATAAACACTCCAGGTACAGCACCATCTGTAATAAACACTTCAGGTACAGCACCACCTGTAATAAACACTCCAGGTACAGCACCACCTGTAATAAACACTCCAGGTACAGCACCACCTGAAATAAACACTTCCAGGTACAGCACCACCTGTAATAAACACTCCAGGTACAGCACCACCTGTAATAAACACTCCAGGTACAGCACCACCTGTAATAAACACTCCAGGTACAGCACCACCTGTAATAAACACTCCAGGTACAGCACCACCTGTAATAAACACTTCAGGTACAGCACCACCTGTAATAAACACTGTACTTGTTACCATACCTAAGAACTGTCAAGCTTCTGTGTCCTCCACTGACAACTACAGAACTATTGACCTAAACGGACTATGAACGCACTTTAGCGCGCCCGGCAAACAACAACAAAAATAGTGCAAAGTGATCCTGGTGTTTTGGGTGATCGAGCAGCAACCCTGAAAAGTGTAAACTCTTTTCACTGTCCTGACCTTAATTTTCTACGTACGTATTTCATTTTTGTACCAATGTGTTCGCAATAGAATGTTCTAGAAGAACATATGTATAAAATGTCACACAAGGATGCGTTAGACCGGCACCAAATAAAGAATCTTCGTCGATCACTAGCCGTGAGCTCCAAACAGCGACGAGATGTTTTCATTCTTTTCAGGGTTGTCAACTCCACACTTGTCCTATAGCGATAAATTTGGTATTTCTGAGATTACAATAAAATTCTCTACACGGACATATGCATATAAATGTAGAATCATGGTAGCGGCCCACCCGCCAGAGTGTGGGAAGTAGGCTAAGTGTTACGTGTTACCGGATATTAGTGAAACCAGTATTGAAAAGTAAATATTCTTTTCACTGTCCTGACGTTAATTTTCTACGTACGTTTTTCATTTTTGTACCAATGTGTTCGCAATAGAATGTTCTAGAAGAAGATATGTATAAAATATCACACAAGGATGCGTTAGACCGGCATCAAACAAAGAAACTTCGTCGCTTACACTCGCCATGTCAACAATACAATAGTTCTATCACGAAGATACAAGACAATTCCGTTCTCCCAAATAGGCTATGTGGCTAATAAAGAAAACGTAAATTGAAATTTCATGGCAAACATCTTCATACTATCCACAAGTCGATCGGAAAAGAATTGAATTTTTTAGAAATATTTGTTCATCAGACATAAAAATATGTGGCTCGCTCAGATTCAAGAGAAAAATAGTTGTCCTAATTTTGTGCCCGTAGGGGAGTAAAGTGATAACACTTTACTCCCCCACTAAACACTAATAACACTAAATTAAACAAAGAATTTGATTACTTACTGACGTTCCAGCTGACCAACTGGACGCCTCTGACCTTCAGTTTGCATACAGAAATGGTTGCTCAGTCTCGCGTCCTCCTAATAGCACGTCGCATTTTGACGTATACTTTACCTAAAGCTAAAAATTGTCGCATTAGAAAATGGTAGCAGCTCACGCAATTGATATCATAAGCCTTTTTCTGTTCGTGAGTCGTCTGGTAGGTTAGGATAAGGCACTTCAGTATGACAGTTCTTGACGTTGGGAACGCTCGCGAGAACAGGTTGACTCAACAACGCTCTGTAGTTTCATGGTGGCGGAAACGATTCAGTTCTACAACTCGTAAGGTAGTTCTGTTCTCTCTTTATTTCCTGATGCTTCCAAAGCTTTTGAAAAAGTTGCATGCATCAAATGTTTAGAGAATTGCTTAACAGAGAAGTATGCCCTGTCATTACTAGATTATTTATATATTTCTTATGAGGTATGTATATTAGCTGTGAATTGGAGTATTGTCCTCTATGAATATTTCTTCCTAAAAATGGAGTCAAACAAGATGCAGTGTTTAGTCCTATATCATTTGTTGTCTATCTTGATCCCAAGAGCCATAAGCTGGCTGTCACACAGGCAGTATTACGGCCAATGTTTCTGTTATGCTGATGATCTAGTTCTACTCGCACCCACCAAAGATGCTATGGACGCCTTGATAGGAATATGTGAAATATATAGTGCAGAATACAACCTAACGTTGAATCCTGCCAAGTGTGCCCTAGCTTGTTTTAACTCACTGGATTCAATTTATATTGATCCCAAATTATATTTACTAAGCAGAGATTTCTGTAAAGTATACTGACAAATATCTGTGGCATATTATATCCTCAAAGGGGCAACTTTTCAAATTTTGTTATGCTATTAGAGACCTAAAGTTAGAACAAATGTCATTAGGAGTAAATTCGGTCATCTTAATATCTTTCAAACGTAAGGTTATTTAGCACTCAATATTTAAGCCTGTATAGATGTGAACTATAGGACCAACAAAAGGCTGATCTTGGTATGCTTAATTGTGAATGGAGGAAATGTTCAAGGCGAATCTTGGGTGTCCATCCTCGCACTCATTGTTATCTCATATCAGGCATGATGTGCACACCCACACGTAAAGAAATTACGATAACGAAACCACACATCAGAAGATGGAGAAACGACGACGTTTCGGTCCGTCCTGGACCATTATCAAGTTATGTGTTTGATACACACGACTTGATAATGGTCCAAGACGAACCCAAATGTCGTCGTTTTCCCATCTTCTGATGTGTGGTTTGGTCATCATGTCTTCAGCACCGTTACTGTGATTCATCGTCTGCAAATGGAGAAGTTGTTTACAAAGAATTATATATTTTTGTGTGAAGGGAATCACTAATCCAGCAAACTCAATCAATTCTTTTTTCAGGCACTCACTTGTCACTGGCCACTCCAACTTTTCCAGAAATATAAACTTCATTGCCAGGAAACACAACTTAAGAATAAGTGATGTATATAATGATGCAGCAGATATACATTATAGAATAAAGCAACTGACTGGTCAGCAGAGAAAGCAGGAAGACCCCAGCTGGATAACAGAGATTTTGAAGGAACTTCCGTCGTAAAGAGACGACCAACTGACAGGCATCTTGAGTGCTATGGAAGTCAGATCTATGTTACAGTGTTGGGAGAGATTTTGCTCTGGGTTACCCCTAGAATCTGATTGTATTCTCATCGTCTACTTTTGTAATATAAAATGTGGCAATATTTCTCACTGCTCTAATGGTAAACTACGCTTTATTTTCCCAACATATATCACCTCTCAAACTGTAAGCTAAATGTTACTCACTATTAGCCAAGATGTAAGGTCTGATTTAGACTAATGTACTCCTGTTTAGTTCATTCATTATTGAAACCATTTGTGTAAGTCGTTACGGAAATAGTTTCTTGTTCTGAATTTGACAATTGTAATATTTTAAAATCATAGATAAATGTAGCTAAATCTAAATCTAATTCTTGAAAATACAGTTTGTTATTACAGATGTCTCATGTTATGTTATTATTATAATTTTCTGTAAAGTAAATAATTTACTGTAAATCTTTGTAAACTAACCAAGCTATAAATGTACAGAATGAACATTTATAAATATAGAGTACAGCTATCAATTAATTTTGTATATATACACAAGTGTGCGGTAGTTCCTGTTTCTATTAGTCCCAATGGGGCAGTAATAACACACTCGCCTGTGCTTCGCGAGCAATTTGGCCTGGACTCGTATCTTGGCCAGGGGGGGATTGACTAGGCGCCAGTCCTTAACTAAACGCCTCTGTGCACACAACAGTGATTGGGTACCTGGTTGTTAAGTGGCACCTGGTTGTTAAGTGGCACCTGGTTGTTAAGTGGCTCCTGGTTGTTAAGTGGCTCCTGGTTGTTAAGTGGCACCTGGTTGTTAAGTGGCACCTGGTTGTTAAGTGGCACCTGGTTGTTAAGTGGCACCTGGTTGTTAAGTGGCTCCTGGTTGTTAAGTGGCTCCTGGTTGTTAAGTGGCACCTGGTTGTTAAGTGGCACCTGGTTGTTAAGTGGCACCTGGTTGTTAAGTGGCACCTGGTTGTTAAGTGGCACCTGGTTGTTAAGTGGCTCCTGGTTGTTAAGTGGCTCCTGGTTGTTAAGTGGCTCCTGGTTGTTAAGTGGCTCCTGGTTGTTAAGTGGCACCTGGTTGTTAAGTGGCACCTGGTTGTTAAGTGGCACCTGGTTGTTAAGTGGCACCTGGTTGTTAAGTGGCTCCTGGTTGTTAAGTGGCTCCTGGTTGTTAAGTGGCTCCTAGTTGTTAAGTGGCACCTGGTTGTTAAGTGGCTCCTAGTTGTTAAGTGGCACCTGGTTGTCGCCGTAAGTAGGTACGACGGAACTGTTGGCAGCAACCATATATAAAAGCCAAGGCGACTGGGTTACTGACCGTTAACAGACCCTCCCGGAGCCCTTTCCCGAATAAGCACACAGCTGGCGGCAGTTCCGGGCTCTAGCCCCAAACCTGTGATGGTAGTAGTAGTAGTAGTCTGGGTTGTAGTCAACCGTCAAGGACGGGCTGCGGGACTTGCCCTGGGAATGTTGGCGGCTCTGAAAAACACTGAGGTGTTGGCTGTTCATTTGGGTCGTCACTGTTGAGTGGTCAGAGGCAAGGGTATTTCCTGACCAGAGTGAGTCGCCTAGTGCACTATGGATTCGGTGTGCAATTTTCACCAGGCTCTCTGGTGTCATGTCGTCACTCTGGGCATGCGAATGTGTAAGAGTAAGTGTAGTAGGAACAGAATCCGGAGCAGATCACTGTCACATGCTCCACTCGCCGGTCGTAGCAAGAGCTGGATTTGCTGAAACATTTAGGATGGTGCCCGATCCTCGAGGCTGCAATAGCTACTATTGGTGAGGAGCAGGTCACGCTGGCGGCTTCTACATAACTTGGCTGCAGCGAGGAGAGCAGTCACAGCACCTCTTCTGTGCCAGGTAAGTCTACTACGGGCTCACCATAGCCCGTGCTACTTGCCCCGCTCCTGTGCCGGGTAAGTCCACTACGGGCTCACCATAGCCCGTGCTACTTCGAACTTGTTCCGAGTAGCTGAATCTATAACAACATCAACAACAACGAGGAGAGCAGTCTTCATGGCAGCGAATCTGTGTGTGATTGGCTGTGTTATAACCACAGCTCGTGCCTCCAGAATGGTATCCGGAGACAATGCCGTCACAGTGAGTGCATATTGCTCTGCGTCGTTTATTACCTTGTAAGCGTCAAAGAAGGCCTCTACCTGTGCAAACCATGCCTCAGGGTCAGACAGAACATACGCTGGTAGCGTGAAGGTGGGCACCATGGTTTGTTTACACCCTGTCTGGGGAAACACTAGTGTGGAATCGTCTCCGGGGCCACCATTTTAGTGCCCTAATATCCACCAGACAAGGATTAAAGTAAACATAAGTCCCTGATCCACACATATATATAATTTATAACTGTACAAACCTAAGGAGGGTGTGAGAGAGCGTCTGGTCCCGTGTTGTTGTTGTTGTAGATTTAGGGGCGACAACGATCGTGGGATCGGATGCGCCCCGGCGTTAAGGGTTAATCACGAAGCCCGGCAAGGTGAAACGCCAAGCTGAATCACGAAACAAGTGACGCCAATCACTGGAACACTAATATGCCATGCGGCAAAGAAACGCAGACAGGCAGAAGATTGGGGAGGCCCAGGAGTCCCTCAGGGTGACAAGCACCAGCCCCGCCCCACACACAGAACACTGGGGAGGCCCAGGAGTCCCTCAGGGTGACAAGCACCGGCCCCGCCCCACACAGAGAACACTGGGGAGCCCCAGGAGCCCCTCAGGGTGACAAGCACCGGCCCCGCCCCACACAGAGAACACTGGGGAGCCCCAGGAGTCCCTCAGGGTGACAAGCACTGGCCCCGCCCCACACAGAGAACACTGGGGAGCCCCAGGAGTCCCTCAGGGTGACAAGCACCGGCCCCGCCCCACACAGAGAACACTGGGGAGCCCCAGGAGTCCCTCAGGGTGACAAGCACCAGCCCCGCCCCACACAGAGAACACTGGGGAGCCCCAGGAGTCCCTCAGGGTGACAAGCACCAGCCCCGCCCCACACAGAGAACACTGGGGAGGCCCAGGAGTCCCTCAGGGTGACAAGCACCAGCCCCGCCCCACACAGAGAACACTGGGGAGGCCCAGGAGTCCCTCAGGGTAACAAGCACCAGCCCCGCCCCACACAGAGAACACTGGGGAGGCCCAGGAGCCCCTCAGGGTGACAAGCACCAGCCCCGCCCCACACAGAGAACACTGGGGAGCCCCAGGAGTCCCTCAGGGTGACAAGCACCAGCCCCGCCCCACACAGAGAACACTGGGGAGCCCCAGGAGTCCCTCAGGGTGACAAGCACCAGCCCCGCCCCACACAGAGAACACTGGGGAGGCCCAGGAGTCCCTCAGGGTGACAAGCACCAGCCCCGCCCCACACAGAGAACACTGGGGAGGCCCAGGAGTCCCTCAGGGTGACAAGCACCGGCCCCGCCCCACACAGAGAACACTGGGGAGCCCCAGGAGTCCCTCAGGGTGACCAGCACCGGCCCCGCCCCACACAGAGAACACTGGGGAGCCCCAGGAGTCCCTCAGGGTGACAAGCACCAGCCCCGCCCCACACAGAGAACACTGGGGAGGCCCAGGAGTCCCTCAGGGTGACAAGCACCGGCCCCGCCCCACACAGAGAACACTGGGGAGCCCCAGGAGTCCCTCAGGGTGACAAGCACCGGCCCCGCCCCACACAGAGAACACTGGGGAGCCCCAGGAGTCCCTCAGGGTGACAAGCACCAGCCCCGCCCCACACAGAGAACACTGGGGAGCCCCAGGAGTCCCTCAGGGTGACAAGCACCAGCCCCGCCCCACACAGAGAACACTGGGGAGGCCCAGGAGTCCCTCAGGGTGACAAGCACCAGCCCCGCCCCACACAGAGAACACTGGGAAGCAAAACCAAAAAAACTGCCCCCAACTAAAACGGAAGTCATCCAGTGTCCTCCGGCAGAGCAAGAGCCAGCCACCCACCACGACTGAGGGCACACCAGGAGCCCACCACGACTGAGGGCACACCAGGAGCCCACCAAGACCCCACCAACTCCCGGCACCTCTTAGCCAAGCCGGCCCCTGAACATTGTCACACCGCCAGGAGAAGCAGCCAGAACACGGCCAAAAAAAAAAAAAGCGATCAACAATCCCGTGACCCAAGGCGATATGTGCGCCAGGCTTCGTACAACCGAACCGTTGAAGAGGGATGCCAAACGCCAGTAGCAAAGCCAAAACCCGAAAACAAAACGTGATCAGGCAGCTCCCAGGCGGAGGAGGTGTCCAGACGTCCGCTCGTCGTCAAGGTTGAACCAGCGTCTGGTCCCGTTGTTCCCTGCGTGTTGAAGTTGCTTCTCCTCTGCCGTTTTCCCTCAACTCCGCCGTGTTGTAGTGGGTACTGAAGTCACTACAATGTGATGCCCCAACCACACAACAGAAAATAAAGAAACGACAACGTTTCGGTCCGTCCTGGACCATTATCATGTGGTGTCTCGACTTTATAATTGTCCTCGACGAACCGAAACGTCGTCGTTTCTCCATTTTCATGTGTGGTTTGGTCATCATAGTATGTTGATTGTTCATGATGTGTATATAATTGTCTTTTGTTCTTCTATAAGCACGTTTTAAAGTATACTAATAATACAACATTACAAGTATACTAATAATACATTACAAGTATACTAATAATACAACATTACAAGTATACTAATAATACAACATTACAAGAATACTAATAATACAACATTACAAGTATACTAATAATACATACCTCTCAGGGTACTTAACAGATGGAATGTATTTGAAATTGAAATTGAAATTGAAATAAGTTTATTGATGTAAATACACACAAAGGGATGAGGTAGCTCAAGCTATTCTCACCCCGTTCAGTACATCGTGTAATACATACATATACACACATCACAAGCAATAAACGTATTATCGAACATTCTGAGAGATAAACATATACATTTCCTCCTTTACACAAGTAGTATGGTATCAGACGTACACACAAATACTTTTATGACTTAGGTATACTGTACCGTATAAGGTGTCTACTTAGGTAGACAATTTGCAAGAGACATGCAGATAATTCAACAAAATATTACAGTCTTGGTGCAAAATTCTTGTATCTTTCAAGAATATCATCAACCTTTCCGTTGTGACACATCCAGGCTATTGACTTGAGAAGAGAAGATGGAATGCATTAGGCAGTGGTGTGATGGAGGCTGACTCCATACACAGTTTCAAATGTAGATATGATGGAGCCCTGTAGGCTCAGGAACCTGTACACCAGTTGATTGGCAGTTGAGAGGTGGGACCAAAGAGCCAGAGCTCATCCCCAGCAAGCACAACTATGTGAATACAACTAGGTGAGTACAGCATAAGCACATTAATTTTACATATTTTTTATCATGTTTATCCCACCGTTTTATATTGTTCATTTCTTCATTTGTCAATTACAGTATTATTTTTTGCTATTAATTTCATTCCATTTACATACTTTTGAATTTTTAATATTGTTTTTTTTTATATATCAAAATTTTACTGTAACTTGTAAAAATTATAGAAATTAGATTTACAGCACATTTAGTATTTTCCTGCTCTGCAATTGAAAACTTCATTGTATCTTGACTCCAGTGTATCTAAATGCAAGCTCATATTGACCCTGATGTAATACCACTATATACATAACAAAAAAATGAAAAATTAATAATCATTTGTAACACCACCATATAGCACCGGAACCAAAAGGTACCATTCCAACAAGGAGATGCTACACAGGATCAATTACAAGACGTTGCCACCATCTGCCTTGACCATTGAGACTAACAAGCAACGAGGCAAGAAACATAGCTTGACTTGGAGAGTACTTTCTATAACTGTCAATATTTATGAGACGATTGTCAGCCACTATAGCCAGAAGCTACGGGGATTCAACAATTGATACAGATGGGAAGTTTAACATGAGTTTATTGAGAACAAATTATGTAATTTACTACTTATAAAATCCTACTTTAACACTGGCAATTGTTATGGGATCCAGACATAGAAACGTATCATAGATCACACACATTACCTTTCGACCACTCTCTGCCTCTCAGTGGGTGGATTCACTCTCTCCTGAGGTTTGCTTAATGACCTGCTGCCTCACTGACCTGCAGCCTCACACACTCTCCGACACTCCAGCACTGTCTCTCTCTATCTTCTAACTATCATACAGGGGTATATATACAACTGAATCAGAAGGGGGGCGTTTTACACTGTTGTGGGAACGTCTGGGGTGGACCTGTTCCCAGCTGATTCAGCAAACTTGGTCAGCACATAAGGGCGTCAGCTGCCCATGACGTACAAAAAAGCAATCAAAATGTATCATTAGGTTGTTGTGCTAAGACTATCAGGATTTTCATAAAGAGGGAACAAGCTGACTAGGCTGGGGCCAGATGATATTTCAATTAACTCTTGCTGAATCTGAGGTACAGGCTGATCTTACCAGGGCGTTCCCATGGTAAGTCATGGGTGTACTCTCCCGGCGTTACAATACTCCCTCTCCCCGGAATTAAGACAACAATCGGGTGTATCTAAGTTAAGCCTGATTTTGTCTTATCCCAACCCATCCCTTATACCCTAAAAGTAAAAAAAAATGCTAGTGCGAAAATTGATAAAAGTTAATTAACTAAATTAACATGATGCAAAGTACATTATACAGTTACACTTCACATAAATGTACAATGAAAGAAACAAAAAATATTGGTAAAAATACAAGAAATGATACCCTTACACGCTATACAATTCCAGCGAATATAATATGATAATATGACAATAAATTATATTAATGAAAAATAAAAGACAAATCCCGACTGCACCCGAGGCAGCCCAGCAAGGCTTCCCCCGAAGGCTGGAAGACCAAAACAAAAAATCGCCTTAAAACTAGCATGATATAAAAAAAGTAAAAAAAATTCCAAATGGAACAGAAAAATTACTAATAATTAAAAATTAATATAATGTCAATACATAAGTAATATTGCAATCCTACATAATACAACCCTGAGGTACAATAGATGACACTAAAGAATACTATGAAACAATGACATATCCTGCCTGCACACTAGGCAGCCTAGCAAGTCTTCCTCACAAGGTCTCAAGAACAAAACATACAAAATAAAATGATCAACATGGAAAAAATATAATATTCCTACTCTAACATTTAATTCTAAGTAATTAAAAATAACAGGTAACATTATACCTAAGTGGGACATACCCCAAACATCTGCTGGGTACCTCATGACCCACAGCCAATTTAATAAGCTATACAATTATAAAACATGGTTAAAATATAAAAATAATGGACATGAAAAACTCATCAATAGAACCATAAGTTTACCGAATACTTGTGAGCCAATCCATATACCGCACAAGACAATAATGCCAGGGTCACTCTCCATGCACCCTGCACATACTGATAGTAAGACTACTTCTTACCACAAAATAAACATTGCATAACATGACAACATTTTATTGAAATATAAAGGCATGCAATTATTAAAAAAAAATATGTACCCATACACTGGTACAAAATAGAGATCCTGGACACTCATCACCAGGACAAACTTATTACATAGACACATGAAATAAAATCAAATAAAATTCGAGATAAAGTTTGTGCTAGAGACCCAAGTCATCTAGCTAAGATCACTGTCTAGGACCATTTTTCTAGGTCTAGTTATTTTACATCCTCATAAATGATAAAGATTTTCAACTGATTACATATTCATGCAAAACCTAAATAATAGAGTCATTTCTCTTAACAAGCATTTATAACCTTGCCACTAAATGTTCATGTTGATATACGCGTTTTCTATCGTGCATCCGTTGTTCTCTCGCGTGGTGGCCTGATGTTGGAGACCTGATGTTGGTCCAGCGTCTGCCCGTCGATGATGCCTGCATATACCCTGAGATCTTCTTGCAACAGCTCTGGGGGTACGTCTGGTGACAGAGCGAGTCTACTGGTGACAGACTCCTCGTCAATCTGCCCAACTGCTGGAGGGTGGTGGTGTGAAGAGCAGCGGCCGGGGACTTGGCCGGTGACAGGTGAACGATGTCGGGAGAGATGTAAGCAAGCACATCTCGCTTCCAGCTGCTTGAAGCCGACGGTCGATGATGAGTGACAGCAGCTACATAGCAGGAGTCGTGACAGCAGGGCAGAGAGTGTGACGTCAACGATGTCTTGCAACAGAAGTAAGCAGGTACAGGTGTCGTGGCGTGGCGGCAGGCCAGGTGGATCCCAACTTCAGCTCCTGGGACCCATCACTGTACAGGCGTTGCTTGTGTCACATTCTACTGAGCCGGTACGCCTTATCGCGCATGCCTTAATGTGCCTGACCTTGGGCCGATGGTGCGAAACGTGCACCCTATTGGCGAGTCAAGCACACTCAGTAGGGAGGTGCCGTTGGAATGTGACCGCCTCGTTGCGCATCTTGGTGGAGTCAGTGATGTGGCATCCCCAAGGACAAGGGGGAACTGGTAGGTGACTGCTGCTGGCATACCCGCTTGTTGACCTCGCGCCTCCACTTCCGGTGTGCCTGCACGGTGTGTCGCAGCAGGCAGGTGGGTGCCTCTGATGATGAACTGCAAGACTGGGGCCCACCATGGTACGTTGACATCTGGACAGCTGTGCTCTGCAGGCAGGAACTCTGGCCTGGACAACCTCGTGTGGTGGGAGGTGTCGGCTGGGTGAATGGTGTCATTATCACCCTCCCAAGTAACTGAGTGGTGGGGTTACTGGGATTGTTGGGGGGGGGGGGGGGAGTGGGGTGTAACGTAACCCCCTCTCCACTGTACCAGAGGGGTGACTCCTCTGGCCTCAATGTTGGTTCACGAGTAGCTGGTACCGGGGACAGAGCGGTGTGGACAAGCAGACCTGGGGAAGACAGAATACACTCCAACTGGCGGAAGCAAGGACTCTCCCCTGGGCTTTGGTGATAGGGTACAGCCCAAGGGTAGGTACCTTACCTTGAGGTTACCTTGAGGTGCTTCCGGGGCTTAGCGTCCCCGCGGCCCGGTCGTCGACCAGGCCTAGGTATTAGGTAAGGTATGTTCGCTGAATACATTCCATGACAAAGTTTGAAAACAATTGCCAGTCTAAAAAAAAAACTCTGATAAAAAACAATTAAGGGACAAGACAAGACAGCTTACTGAAACTCTCCCTGCTTCGCCTGTGACGTCGTTAACATAGGGTGACAAGGCTGACCCTGGGTACCAATGAGAGTTGACAGAAGGTCCTCTCCATCCTGGGTACGCCCAGCTGGGTCAGTCAACTCAGAAGGGTCAGGAATGGGAATCACTGAAGGCAGTTCCTGTTCTTCCCTGGCAACGTAACACTTTAATTTGTTGACATGAATAGTTGTGTCACTCTGGTCATCAAAGATTCCCCTGATCAGAAAATTAACTGGGCCAAGCTTCTTAATTACTCTATATGGTCCACGCCATCTAGGTGCTAGCTTCCCACTTTGATTGGCAGGCGCCTTTTCATTTAACCTCATAACCAAGCTTCCCTCTCTAAGTGTCAACAGTTGAACCTTCTTATCACAAGTACAAACTAACCCCGGGGAAGCCACACTGGGGGGATGGGCGAGGGGGGAGGGGAAGCAGGGTGGGGGTGTTGAATGTGGGAGGGGGAGGATATGACAGGAGGTATGAGGGAGACGGGGAGAGCTGGTGGGGGGTTGAGGGATTGGGCGCAGGGCGTGGAGGATAGAAGTGGAGGGAGAGTGGAGGGCGTGTGGATGAGCGACCCCGACTCGGGGTGTGGCGGGAGGTTGCAGGGCGGGAGGGGTGGAAACTGAGGGGAAGGAGGAACTGGGTGGGGTAGGTGTAGGGACCTTGAGGCAGGAACTGAGAGGGAATAGAGGGGGATTGCAACCCTATTGAGAAACCTCCTCCATTCTGATAATATCTGACTGGACATATAAAATATACAAAATCGTCAAAAAAAAAAAAAAGAATTCCACAAAACAATACAATTTCTGTAACTTTGCCACCAAGCGTCATATTAACCTGAAAGTTTGACATTGTTCTATTTATCGAATGAATATTAAAAATTAAATCACGAGAAACCCACACTCGCTGTAAACACAATGTACACCGCGCGGAGCGTCCGTGTAGAGATGCATCGACATCTGGCCCTTACCCTTCCTGAGTGGAATAGTTATGACCGCGCCGCCCGATATGAAACAGGTGTTGATAGCTTAGTATAAGCAATCACGCAGATCGCCACCCGAGATACACATGTACACACATGTGCAGACCAGAGGCGCTCAGGTGCACATACAACCTTATCGACACAGAAATTCCTTATACTTATTAAAATAATGCGTTAAATAATGAAATAAAAAATATAATGTACTTAACTACTAAGTCCCGTAACTAATTATAAAACTATTCTTGTGATGATTAAGACAACGATTGTTCCTCGGTAATCCACGACTATCAACTACGTCTGACCAGCCCTTGTAGTCAGACATCCAACATCGATAGCCGCCCGACCGAAGCTACAATTCACGACTATAATTTGAGAAAAGCTCCGTTGCTAAAGCTTAACCCCTCTATGATGAAGACTCAGTAATTCTCTAGGTGACTTGATGCACCGTCCACTACCTTCACGTCTAAATCTAGAACTCGAGGCAATTCCAAATACCTCAGAAATGTATCAGTAAGCGTCCTTCACTGATAATTTCCCAGACAACCTGCCAAGCAGATTGCTGTACAACCTATAACTGGGTTGTACACCCCTGGAACTATGCAGAGAAACGAGAACTAATTTCTGTCCATAGCTTCAGAGGGGAAGTGCATACCCTAAACACTCCTTGTTTTCCGTATGACGCGCCTTAACTAATACACTTAAAATACGTGTGGCTCCGAGCAACGAAAACGCGAGCCCGCTTAAACAAATAAGCAGCGACGTGGCCAACCGAACGGCCAGGCGCGCAAGACTCCAATACACTGTAAACACACCCACAATTTATTGGACCACCACTAGCACCATTGTAACACCACCATATAGCACCGGAACCAAAAGGTACCCTTCCAACAAGGAGATGCTACACAGGATTAAATGACGCTGCCACCATCTGCCTTGAACATTGCGACTGTATCAAGCAACGAGGCAAGAAACATTGCTTGACTTAGAGAGAGTACTCTTTCTTTAACTGTTAATATTTATGGGATGGTTGTTAGCCAATTATATTAGAAGTTACAGGGATTCAACAATTGATACAGATGGGAAGTTTAACATGAGTTTATTGAGAACAAATTATGTAATTCACTACTTATAAAATCCTACTTTAACACTGGCAATTGTTACGGGATCCAGACATGGAAACGTATCAAAGATCACACACATTACCTTCAGACCACTCTCTGCCTCTCAGTTGGGTGGAGTCACTCCGTCTCCTGAGGCTTGCCTGATGACCTGCCTCCTCACGGACCTGCAGCCTCACACACTCCAGCACTGTCTCTCTCCCTTCTAACTATCGTACAGGGGTATATATACAACTGAATCAGAAGGGAGGGGGGGGGGGGTGCGTTTTACACTGTTGTGGGAACGTCTGGTGTGGACCTGTTCCCAGCTGATTCAGCCAACTTGGTCAGCACATCAGGGCTTCAGCTGCCCATGACGTACAAAAAAAAAATCAAAATGTATCATTAATATTTCAATTAACTCTAGCTGAATCTGAGGTACAGGCTGATCTTACCAGGATTTTCCCATGGTGAGTCATGGGTGTACTCTCCCGGCGGTACAAAACGTGGATCAGTAGGGAACTTTATCTAAATTTTTCTAGATCCTAGATACTGATAGTTAAATATACATTTTTTTTTACTTTTTTTTTGTGGGTTACTGAACAATAAGGGTGTGGTACACAGTCTGAAAAATGTGTTCTCCCGCTGTTGTTGTGGACTTGAGTATGAACTCTGGGATATTAGGAGTTTGAGGAACTCATATCCAGTGTGTTGTTGTTGGTTAAGAGACATGTCTGTGGACATTGAACTTTTTTTAATAAAAATATTTTTGTGTATTTTCTTTAGATTTTAAGGATCTGGATATGCTATGGTGGGTAGTTGCCACAGGTGTGGAGTGGAACACGAGGACCCTGAAGGATAGTGTTCTCTATATGATTTTTGGTTTAATTTTTAATGACTGTTAATTTTTTTTTAATGTTTCTGTGTGACGTGATGTGATGTGTTTGATCTTTATTCCAGGAGGAATACTGGGATAGCTGAAGGCTATCGGCTGATTTTAGCTAGTTGGCAGTTGTTAGGTTGGGATTTTTCCAGTTATTTGTTACTATATCAAGACAGGTATAGGATGTTTTGTCTTCCAGGTAGTTGGAAGGGTACGGGGCTGCACCCAAGTGGACAGTCAGGAGTATAAGGACGGTCTCTGTCCTTATGTTTTATGTATTATTACTGTTGTGTTGATAGGTATAAATACATGCTGGGACACACCTTTTGGGGGGTGCAATTATTGTTGTTGGAGTATTGTAAGGAATTATTTAGGATTAGATAATTTATTTTGTTTTTGAGGCATTGGGTTAATATATGTCTGGGTTAAAAATGTTGTTTGTGGAATTAATGGTTATGGTAGGGCAGGATTTTCCAGATAAGAAAAGTGTGCTTTAAATTTCTTTACACACAAATTTCTTAATTTCCGAGGAGGAGGAGTTGTAATGATCTGGTGCTCAGATCATTGGTTCTCCCCTCTCCCCTTCTTCCTTCTCCCTTTCTCCCCTCCCCTTGCCCGTCATTCGTCTCCCCCCCCTTCACCCCCCCCTAAATAGGGCCTAACAGCTGGGTGGACAGTGCTTCGGATATGTAGTCTTAAGGTTCGGGTTCGATCCCCGGTGGAGGTGGAAACAAATGGGCAGAGTTTCTTACACCCTGATGCCCCTGTTACCTAGCAGTAAATACGTGTCTGGGAGTTAGACAGCTGCTATGGGTTGCTTCCTAGGGGAGTATAACATAAAGGAGGCCTGGTCGAGGACCGGGCCGTGATGACGCTAAGCCCTGAAACCATCTCAAGATAACATCAAGATAGCCGCCAGCTATGGTTAGCTCCACACTTGAATTCCAAAACGTAGGCCTCTTCTGCCACTCGTATATCACTTCTGCAACCCGTTCTCGCACTTGCTTATAGTCAATATATTTCTTATGAATAAGTGCATATGCGACATACTAATTTATTGTGAATATTTAAGTTTACCTTGAAAAGCTGAATATAAAACCACAACCTAACCTAACCTTCTTAGTATGTTAAGATATACAATTAGAACTGAACCTGTACCTATACTGATATTACACTTTTATAAAAATAATAAAACAAAACTAAAATATTTAAATAAATTGTAAAGTAACGTCGGATATTGCCATTTTTTTTATAAAATCTCTATTGTTTAATAAAACTGAGAAAAAGTTAGTGCACTGAAAAAATATATGGCTTGGAATATATCACATATGTATTTATTTACAAGCGAAATAGTGACTATAAGCAATAAGTCATATATGTGCTGTCTTGTGCGAGAGCAGGTTGACTTCGGATAATATTTTATTGCAGGTTCGTTAGTTATGCTTTAGTCTGCCACTTAACACTTGTGTTGCGCCCTTAACACCCGGGAATTCGGACCTCTAACTAGGAGCTCTAGCACCCACCACCTAACATCATCTCATTAGTCTGATGCTAACATCAGTAGCATCATAATATGCTACTTAAGATGCATACTCACGTAAACCAAACTGCTACACTGAGGTGTGGAGGCAACCAGACTAGGACATGTCGACCAACTGATATCCTTAGTTACTCTGTTGATGTACCCTCGGCTTCCATTGGATCACCGCCCAGTCTGACGTACAGGACAGAAATACCTTCCGTCACTTGCTCCAGCCAAATGTCAACTCCCAAATCCCCATCTGTCACATATGTCCTCTGGCCCTCCATACAACCAGCCCTTGTGTGTTTCCGGCCACCCTGTGTCCTTGAAGTACCGCCTTCCTTATAGCAGCCACAACTGGCGGATGATTCTTAGCCGGTACCGACATTCTGATGTCCAAGATGTCTCCACTAGCTTCCTTTCACACACACACACACCCATTCATACACACTTCCCTTGCCCCATACTCGGAGAGAGATTTTCGAATTTATTCACTCCTTCACTTTGGGTCACAACAATGGCCTTTTTAAAAATAAATCATGCCTTACAAACTGCTCTAGGTTTTGGAAATGGCAACCAAGTATTCAGACAAGGACATCCAGTACATCTAATATACTTAAACTTTGCTAAAGCTTTTGCTAATGTACCACATGAAAGACTGACATAGAAAGTACAAACACATGGAATATATGGTAGAATACTAGAATGGATCAAACAATGATTGAAACAAAGAAAGAAAAGTGTCGTCCTAAACGGAAATATCTCTGACTGGAGAAATGTGGTGAGTGGAGTACCGCAAGGTTCCATTTTGGGACTAACCCTTTTTGTTATATACATCAATGACATAGAATAGAAAATCACAAACCATATCATCAAAATTGCAGATGACGCTAAGATTTATGGTAAAGTATGGAGTGAACATATTATTGAGGCCTTACACAGCGATCTACATGAACTCCACAAGTGTCGGACGATTGGCAGATGCTCTTTAACTACGAAAAATACAAAGACCTTGCATGTGGGGCATAACATTGCACATCACAACTATCAAATACAAAATATTACCTTGCAGGAGGTTGATGAAGAAGGACCTTGGAGTCAGGATCCACAAATCAGTAAAAGTTGCTCAACAAGTGGAAGCTGCAGTAAAAGTTGGTCAACAAGTGGAAGCTGCAGTAAAAGTTGGTCAACAAGTGGAAGCTGCAGTAAAAGTTGCTCAACAAGTGGAAGCTGCAGTAAAAGTTGGTCAACAAGTGGAAGCTGCAGTAAAAGTTGGTCAACAAGTGGAAGCTGCAGTAAAAGTTGCTCAACAAGTGGGAGCTGCAGTAAAAGAAGCCAACCATATCCGAGGAATAGTCAGACGTAACTTTGATTTAATTGAAAATAGAGTAACTTTTTTTTTCAACAGTATAAATCTCTTGTCCTTGTATTATTGTATCGAAACATGGAGACCTCAGCTTCAGAAAGGTACATCTGCTTAAGGAAAAGTTCAACACCGGGAGAGAAAAATCATTCCTGAACTAAGTGGGCTCTTTTCTTTCTTTTCTTTGATGTCCAAAGGGTTTGGAAAGGTTGGGGAAGGTAGAGGGTATGGGGAGGTGAAGTTCTGGAAGAGGATGCAGGTGTAGAGAGAGAGGAGGTTAGAAAGTTCGGTGGCCTGTCCACCATGGGTTGACATGTGTGTGTCGTTTGTTTGGGTTTGTGGTGTGTTGGGTTGCCAGTACTTTGGCTGGGTGGCTAGTGTTTGTGTCCTAGCTGGTGTCTGGAAGCCCTAGGTGGAGTTGGCTGCAAGAGTTTAATCTTAGCAACATCAGGGTAGTTACTCCTCTGGTAGCACAAAAGAGGTTTTTGTTGTTTTTATTTTTTTAAATTTTTATTTATTTATTTTTAATTCTTGATAAGGTATAGATCGGGTCCGGGATGGGCCACTCATCTGGGTCGTCTGGAAGGCCACTTAGTATTTGAGGTCTTGGGAAGGCCTGATCATGGATGTGTCTGATCACTTTTTGTTAGAGAGTTATTCTTCTGGTCCTGTGTGGTGGTTCATGGATCTCGTAGTCACTGGTGATTTACTGCTTCGTAGGGATCTTCGGGGTCTGGGACGTACATGTGCTTCATGCGGTACAGCTGCCATCTGGCCAGGTAGCTGAGCCTGATGTTCATTGGCATCATGTTGAGTGTCTCATGGAGTTGGTCTGGTCTTACCATATTCATCAGTGACAGGCCCTCTGCAAACCGAAGTGCTTTATTTTGTACCCGTTGGATCTTCAGCAAGTTGGTTTTGTTGGTAAGGTTCAGGTGGACGTAAGGGTACTCCAGGCTAGGCCTTATTATCATTCAGTACAGGTGGAGCTAGATGTGGGATGGGGCTTGCCTAAAGCGGAAGAGCCTCAACAGGGAACCCCTAGCCATCGCTGTCTTCTGGGAGACGTACTGGGTGGAGTTGAGTAGCCTGTTGAAGTTGTATCCGAGCACTGTGTTGGAGTTTGAGATGGCTATGGGTTCACCCCTGATCCTTATTCCCCCCCCCCCCCCCCACTCGTTTTCAACTGAGAAGGCCATACATCCGACAGTGCTTATTTGGATCTTTTCTGGGTTAGTAGTGATCCTGCATTTTCTTTCCCAGTTAGCAGTCCTGGCTAGTTCTACGTTTGCCTTACGGGTTACAGTTGCATGTTTGGCTGCTTGGCTACTTGGGTTAGATGTTATTACGTGTGTTTCGTCGTCCGCAAATTGGACGATAATGGTGTCCCTGTACTCCGGTTGGGGCAGGTCGTTTACATAAATGTTGAAGAGGACCGGGCTCAGGCACGACCCATGGGGACTCCAGCTGTTGGGGTGAAAACTGCTGCAGCTTTCGCCTTGAAGCTGGGAGTAACTTGTCTGTTTTTTAGGAAGTTTCTGCTCAGCCTGAGGAGGGTCCAGTTTTGGGCTGGTATTTCTGCTAATTTGTACACTAGACCATCGTGCCATAGGCTGTCGAAGGCCTTGTGGACGTCCCTCGTGGCAATCAGGGCTACCTGTTTTTGCTGGCGAATTGATCTCACAGCATCTTAGATGATGTTTATTGCGTGCTTGATTGACCTTTGTGCTCGAAAGCCAAACTGTTTTTCTGTGAAGAGGTTGTTGCACTCCATATAGAAGTTGAGACGGTTGGACATGATTTTTTCAAAGCACTTGCCTATTGTGTCTAAGAGGGAGACTGGATGGTAGTTGCCAGGCTGGTGGGGGTCTTTCTTGGGTTTGGGAATGAATATCATCTTGGCCGATTTGAAAGCTAAGGGAATGTAACCAGAAGCCAGCATGGCATTGAATAGGTTGAGTAGGGATTCCAGAAAATTGCCTGGTAGGAATTTGATCTGCTTTGCTTTGATCCCCGATGGTTCTGGATGTCTCTTATCTTGGATGTTTTTTTAAATGACTCCTCTCATCTCTACCATAGTTATAGGTCTTGTTAGTGGGTGGTCGTCTTGGAGGGTTGTCAGGTCTATCAAGGGGTGCTGAGAAGGGAGGCGGCGTTTTCTGTTGTCCATTGGTTGACACGGATGAAGTGAATGTTGTTGAAGGCTCTGCTGTTTGAAGCCGTGAGTGTCTTTTTTCCATTCTGCACCGATGAGGTCAGCCTGTTGTGGGTCTTCTATTTTTTTCTCTTGTTCCTCGTCATCATCATCCAGGAATGTGTGTATGAGGCAGGTGAGGCGGGGGTTAGCCGATCCCAAGAGCTCTCTGATCTTACGCCAGAAGGCTCCCGGCTCCTTTTTGTACTGGTTGGCCTGTCTCACAAGGGTTCCCCATATGTGGCTCTTATGAGTTAGCATTAGGCCTAAGGTTCCCCTTCTGAGTGTTTGTAGGGACAACACTGGTGGCTGCACAATTTGGTAGTGGCTTTGACTGGCTCGTTGGTACTCCTTCATTTTACCTCTGATTTCTTGGGTCGGTTTATATTGGTGTTGGGCCCTTGTGGTGGATCTTTCACAGGTGGCTTCAGTTGCAAGCTGGATGTGGTTGTGGATGGTGTTTATTGCTTGGTCTATTGTTTGGTCTAATGTTTGGGTGGGTAGGTTGTCAAACTCAATTATGGGGTCGTCAGTGAGGAAGGTGTCATAGTCCCAGGCTCGCATGGTTGCCAGTCTGGGCCTGGGAGGTGTCACAAACCAGAAGGGGGTAGCTTAGAGGATGGTGAAAAACAGGGATGTGATCAGACACCACGTCCTTGCCTGGGGGTCACTCTGCAGTGGAACAGGTCACAGTCTCTGTTGGTCAGTAATATGTCAGGGGTGCCACTCACAGTGCCAGCAAAGAATGTCTTGAAGTGGAGGCCTTCGAAGGAGAGGTCTCTGTTTTGCATTAAACTGAAGAGCTGTCTGCCCTTTAGGTCTGCTCTGGTAGGAGCGTTGAATAGGGCCTGGTGGTGGTGGGCATTCAGGTCTCCTGCAATTATAGTTGGGAGTTTCCTGTCGAGCAGCCTGTTGAGTGGGATGGAGGGGAAGTAAGCGAGTCTTGGGGGTAGGTATGCGGTGCAGACGATTAGGGGGCCGTGTGAAATGGTGAGTTCTATTGCAAGGAAGTGGTCATCTTCTATGAGGATGGGGCGGTAGGAAAGCTTTCTCTTTATTAGGATTGCCACCCCGCTGTGCATCCCTTCTGTTGACCTCCATAGTAGAATATCCCCAAAGTGAGATGTGCTGGTCCTGTCTAACCGCTGTTTCATTGAGTAAGATAATATCTGGGTTAAGTCTGGCTACCTCCAGGGTGAGGAGGTATCTGTTGTTGAAGTAGAGTCTGATATTCACTTAATGAATGGTGATCCCCCATTATTGATTGTGAGTCGTATGTGTTTGTTTGGCTCGAGTGCCAGTGGTGTTAACTTCGGTTTGACTACTGATGTGTGTGTGTAGGTGGAGGATAGGTCTTTTGGACCAGGGATTATGTTCCTAGTTCCGGCATAGGGTTGGATAAGGTTTTCCCACACGTTGCTGTACAATTGAGGGGTCTTTGTTGACGATACTGTTCTCGATATCCACGTCTGTAGTGCTAGAGTCACTCACAGATGGAGTATTAGGGGGACTGCTTGCCCTTATCCTGTCCTCAGGGGATGAGCTTCGGCTGCTAGAGCTGGCCCTGAGCCTCTTAGAACAGTGGTGTGTGGAACTGCGGTGTGTGAGGCGCTGATTGCGTCTAGGGTTTCTTATGGCAAGGGTGCTTGTGAGGGCTTTGAGTATAATCCTGTCTGGGACTACTGTAGGAAGGGTGGACCTGGGTGTTTACTAGTTTGTCGGGGTGGAGGGGCCGGGTTGATTCTGGGAGTTTGGTGTCTCTTGAGCGTTGGATGACGCCTGGGGGTGGAGAGTACTTGGGTTGGGGTTGTTGGTTTGTGCTTGGGCCTGGCCGGCGGCTGTTGTGTTGTTAGGAGACAGGTAGGCCAACGAGTCCATGGACATGTGGACAGGGAACAGGCCATTGTGCCTCTTGTTGGTTGGGGTTACCCCCAGGCGTTTACTGGTGGTGGAGGGGCAGGAATGGTGATTGCTGCTTGTTGACGGGCTGTTGTTACCGTTTCTTGTGCTTGATTGATTGCATCCTGTTTATGGGGGACACAAATAAGAGATTGCAATGTGTGCACCATTGCATAGTGCACATTTGGGTGTTGGGTTTGTGCATTCCCTGTAGTTGTGTTCCCCTGCACACCTGCTGCACTTGGAGATTTCAATGTTGCATGCACTGGAATAGTGGTCATACAGGAAGTATTTGAAGCATTGTTTGAGCTTGTGAAACCTCTGTAGGGTGATTTTGTCAGGGCCAGACTTGATGCCAAATGCAGAAAAGCCAAGGTTGCAGACTTGTGCTGCTTGCTCCGATGAAGCCAGAGTTAGCTTCAGTACTTGGTTGTTGTGGGATTGAGTTGTGAACCAGTGGGCCTGAATTATTTTAATATCACTGTTTTTTTCTCCAGATTTCTGCAGTGGATCCTATGTACAAAAATGGTGCGTTTGGCTTGGAAGTTGGCCGGGGGGTAGACTGTGATCCACCTACTCCAATAGTTTGTTCAGACTGTCGGTCGAAAGGAGTTCTGGAAGGTCTGCATTGTGTACCAACAAGATGGCTCCAGTTGTTATTTTGAACACATTTTTTGTAGGTAATCTGGGTGATCTCATGAATTACTTCAAGTAGTTGGGCTGGAGAACGAATCTGGCCAGATTCGTCAGTGAACCTGACTTTGGCCGCCATGACCTTGTTGGGCCAGGAAGCCTAGTCTAATCTGTACTAAGGTGGATGTTTGTGTTGTGTCTTGGTAGACTAAGTGGCTGGTGGGTGTTAGTTCGGCCGAGGCTGCTAACTTCTGGTTGTTAGGCAACTAGAGCTACTTGAACAGTTGGTAATTGAACCTATCGATAGGCTAAGCCTGCTAGTTCCCCTTCAAACCTTCGCGAGAATTTCAAGAACCCAGTTTTGGCTACCGCTCGGGAATGATCATTTGGAATGGCGAAATACAAGAGGTAGAAACAGTTTAGAAAGATAGCCTTATTCACATCTTAATTCTATGATTAGTAGGTTGTGCATTGTGTGAGTGTGTGTGGAGTGTTGTTGTTGATTGGTTGATACCTGGTTGATGCACTGCACTTGGAGATTTCAATGTTGCATGCACTGGAATAATGATCATACAGGAAGTATTTGAAGCATTGTTTGAGCTTGTGAAACCTCTGTAGGGTGATTTTGTCAGGGCCAGACTTGATGCCAAATGCAGAAAACCACCAATCAGGATGCAATCAATGGTGGAATCACCATTCCTGCCCCTCCTCTACCAGTAAACGCCTGGGGGTAACCCCAACCAACAAGAGGCACAATGGCCTGTCCACATGTCCATGGACTCGTTGGCCTACCTGTCTCCTAACAACACAACAGCCGCCGGCCAGGCCCAAGCACAAACAGGCAGGGAGAGAATAAGGAGGATGAGGATGGGTGGGATGGGTTTATTTGGACATCATTCTGCTGTAAGCGTCTGTAGATCTGGTTGGGTCACAGTTCAATTGCCAAGGCGTCAACGGCGCGACTTGGCGACGAGAGAACTTGTAGCTGACTGAGAGGAAGTCTGGCTGCTGAGCGGCCGGCCGGCTGTGATTGGCTGGCTGGCGCACCAATCCTGAGAGAGGTGGGCGGGGCCAAGGCGCGGACGTCCCTGTAGATGGCGGGAGCTCCTGGGCTTTATGCCCTTGTGTGTTTATGCCTTTATGCTCTAAGTGGGCTCCCATACGAGGAATAGTTGAGAGTTTACAGGGTTAACAACACTGTAAACCAGACATGACACGGCTGAACTCATCGAAACTTAAAATGTTGAAGAATTTGTTGATCGTTCTGTCCTCGTCGAGGCTACTCGAGAGATAGTGGCCAGAATCAGAATCAGAATAATACAGGAGAAGATGCCCATTGGGGCGAGCTTGGAAGTGGGGACAGAACAAGATAAGGGGGGGGGGGTGAGAGGAAGAAGATTTGTAGGAGAAAAAGTGCCAGGGCTAAACCCAGCTGCGTGTCGTTAGGTTGCGGCATTCGAGGCAGGGACTCAGTCGGGTGTTTTCAGTGACAACATCGGGACATCACAAACTCACAACAACACAGTGATTGGCTCAAGAGCGTCAGGGCTGAACTTTTTACGGATGGTTTGTGCTGGTTGTTGAGAGCTGAATATGTCATGATGGTGGATGCTGGGTGTTGAGAGCTAAAGTTTAACGAAATACAGAGTTAGGAGGAGGATCATGGATGGTAGAGAAGAGGTCATGATTGTTTCGTGGTAGTCTGAGAGTGTGTAGGAGAAAATCAATGTGTTGTTCATGATAAGTGAGTAGTCTATCAATTTGTTTGTCTGATACAGTTTTCCAGTAGGTATTTAGGGCAGGAATGTTCGTACTTTCATGGAGACTTTGACTGGTATTTAACTCTTGCCATCGGGTGTTGAGTACCCATCCTAGTGCTCTATTCTGTATTCTTTGAAGCTTTATTTTGTTAGTACGTGCAGATAGAGAAAGAGCTAGTGGAGCGTATGTTAGGAGAGGTCTAATAAGTGCTTTGTAAAGGTGCATTTTTGTGTCAGGTTTTGCAAATCTAAGTCTGTACAGTTTTTTCATGGCTTGAAGAGCTATTGCATGTTTCTGTGTAATGTGTGTGAAAGAGTAGTTGTCGATCAAATGTGAGTCCAAGGACTGTGGAGGAGGGAGATACAGAGATATAAGTAGGATTTTGAGTGTATGAATAGAGTTTGAGAGGAACTGGGCGAATAGTTCTTTTGCAGAAAAAGTAGGTGATTTTAGATTTGCTGGAGTTGGTTTTTATACGCCATTTGTACTCCCACTCAGTGACAACATCAAGTTCTGTTTGTGCTCTGTTTGTTAGTGTATCAATGGTGTTGCTGGTGACAAGGTGAGAGACATCATCGGCGTAGCATATGGTTAATGAAGTGTGATGAACAGGGTCAGGAATGTCGTTTATGTATAGGATGTAGAGTGTTGGGGCAAGAACAGAACCTTGGGAAACACCGGCATGTAAGTTGAAGTAGTCAGAGTGTTGTCGGAGGAACTTAATTCTCATTGTCCTATTGTCTAAGTAGTTAGAAAGAAGTTTGGTGGTGATAAGAGGAAGATTAAAGTTGTTGCATAGTTTGAATTTTAAGCCGTCATGCCAAACAGTGTCAAAGGCCTTCTCAACGTCCTTAGTGATGAGTGCAGTCTTAAGTCTTTGGTGCTGATTGATACTAAGGTAGTTAGTCATGATGTTTAAGGCGTCATGAGTGGACCGGTGAGGCCGAAATCCAAACTGTTTGTTAGTGAGTAAGTCATTGTATTCAAGGTGGGTTCTAAGTCTCTGGTTGATCAGCCTTTCAAAGACTTTGCCAAGTGTCTCTAGAAGGCTGATGGGTCTGAAGTTCTTTGGGTCAGTGTGGGGTTTCCCAGGTTTTGGAATAAGAACGGCTGTGGCAGACTTAAAGTTGAGTGGAAAGTATCCAGAGGCAAGGGAGGCGTTGAATAGGTTAGTGATAGCAGTAATGATAGAAGCAGGGAGTTGTCTAAGAAGGATATGTCCAATGCCAGACGCACCAGGGGCTCTACGACGAGTGCCCATGAGAGCTGTCTTGACATCAGCTAGAGTTAGGGGAGTCTGTAGTTCAGTGTTTGAATTGAGATTTTCAAGGTGGATGAGGTCGTCTGGTGTAGTTGCTTGTCTATTTTGGTGTATCCAGTCTTCGACTATTTCAATGTTGGGGCGTGCAAATGGTTCAGGAGGATGTGGGTGAAAGATTTGTTCCCAGTGGTGTTTAAAAATGTTGAGTACTTCATCAGGATCAGTGATTTTGTTGTTATTATGTAGAAGGTATTTAAACGGTGTGTGAGTTGATCCTTGTAATCGTTTGATTTGTTTCCAGAATTCTTGAGGTGTCAGTTTTCTGTATTGTTCTGCTTGTTCTATGAGGTGTTTCCAATGTTTTGTGTGATCTTCATCTAGGCTGTTAAGGATGTGGTTTTTTAATGCTGTTAGGTCCCATAGTATTTGTCCATGACGATGTATGTTTTGTAAGAATCTAGTGTGATAGCAAGCTAAGAGGCGTTTGGAGCGAATGGAGGGGGTGAAAGTGAAATATGGTTTGTGTGCTGTTTTAGGAATGGAGATGTTTGCTGCATGAATGATGGTGTCTTCTATGTTGCGTGCTTGTGTGTCGATGTCAGTGTGATGTTTGTCATTGTATTCATAAGTGAGATCAGTGTCATCAATGTGTTGTTTGAACATGTCCCAGTTTGCCCTAAGGTATGAGAATTGAGGAGTGCTGGGGATGAGAATAGGATTTGTGGAGACTGTGAGAATTAAGGGAATATGATCAGAGCCCGTAATGAGCCCTGGTGAAATGAAGTGTTGCAAGTTGCTGCCATGTCTGTTAGTGAATATGAGATCAGGCCTGCCAGAACCTGTATGTGTGAAACAAGTGGGGAAATTAGGGCCAAGAAAGAATAGATGTTTTTGGGTGTATATTTGGTGAAGCTGTCTGCCATGCTGATTTGTGGTATTGTGGTGGAATGTAGGATGTTGTGCATTGAGGTCTGCAAGCAGAAAAACAGGCAAGTGAGTGTGGTTGAAGAGAGTTATGAAATCTTGCATGGGAATGTCGGTGTTAGGACGGGTGTAGGTTGTGCAGATGATGAGAGACCCCATTTGTGTGTGAACTTTAATGGCTAGGAAATGTTTGTGAAGCCAATGAGTGTGTAGGAGTTCGTGTTTGTATGAAGAACGGATGAGTATTGCAACTCCTTCATGTGCTTCATCTGGTGACTGGTATGAGGAGTAGATATAATGTTTGATTTTATATGAGTTCGTAATGTATGTGCTATTTAATAATAGCACATCAGGTCTCTCGATCTCAATAAAATCTGACACCATGTGTCTAATGGAGAAATACGCCCGAACATTAAATTGGATGATCTTTATGAATTTTTAGGTTTTGATGGGGTGCTGGTGGGGTTTTGTGCATGTACAGCAGCATGAGGTTTGCGTGATTCAATGACTTGGGCAGTTATTGAGGAGGGTGCATCTTGGAGGAGGGTGGTAGGAATTGTGGGAAATTGACAGCGGGAGGTGGGAGTAAGAGAACGGGTTGCTGAGCGGGCTCGGGACGAGATGAGATGAGTTACAGAAGAAATGACTGGAGTTGTTGGGGGATGGAGGAAGGCAGAAGGCTTGTTGGCAGGAACCGGGTGAGAGGTATCAGAGGTTGTAGTGTTTGAAGTCAGATTAGAAGTGGAGGGGACAATGTTGGGAGAAGAGGGTGAAGGTGCTTTTGACATGGATGATTCAGTTTGGGATAGTCCAGGATGTGCTGTTTGGTCAGTGGCACCGTTTTCTGTAGCAGTTAGGAGTGGGTTGGGAGGACATTGTGGGGGAACTGTAGAATTTTCCTCAGCTGAAGTCGTGGTGTTTTGTGGAGTGAGGACTGTAGGCGAGAATGGAGCAGAGCGCAATAGCTGAGTAGGAGGAACAGAGATACTAGGAAGGCCGTTATGAGTGAGAAAAATAGGAAGATAGTCAGCAAAGTCACGGCCATCGTCCTTGGCCTTCAAGTAAGCAGCTTGTACACAGGCAGTGACTCGTTCATATGAAAGGTTCTGAAGAGGAGAATAAGGTGAAGGTGGTGGGTGAGGGAAGAGAGGTGGAGAGGACTGAGTTTGTTGTGCAGTATTATGGAGATGATGTTGCTGGTGAGGTGAAGCATTAAGGACACTGGCATAGAACATTGAGGTGGCTGATGCTGTTTGGTGATGAGATAAGTTATGGGAGGTTGAAGAAGAAGAATGAGGGGTGTGCTTGAGTGCGAGGTTGGTTATTGCGAAGAGATTTTAGGGTTTGCTTTCTCAAAGGGCAAGATTTGTCAACTGCTGAGTGAGCACCTTGGCAATTGGTGCATTTTAGGATAGGGGCAGAGCACTGAGTATAAAAATGACCTTCAGCAGAGCATTTGGAGCAAATTTTTGGGCTTTTACATTTTCGTGTTTCGTGATTATAATTGTAACATTTGAAACATTGTAGCAAAGGAAGATAGTCAACTGGACTAATGAGATAGGGAGGAGTGCTGGTGTTGAGGATTTTAATTCCATGGTGCAAGAGTTTTTGAGCTTCTGTAGGGGAGGAACATTGGATCTTGAGGTGTTTTGTATTGGGCACTGGGTATATCTCAATTACAGTAATAGCATTTCTGTGTGAGATGTCTTGAGAGAGATTGATAGTATTAGGTGCTGATAGGACAGAGCTGTCGACATTTCTTACAAGGACAGAGCATTTAGTTTTTTGTTCAATAGTGCGGACAGGAGTCAGTGAAGCTTGTGTGAGTTTACTGAAAGTAGGTTCCTTGAAACAGGCAAAAAGGTCGTCTTCTGAGGCAATGAGAAATTTGATGGTGTTTGTGTTGGCGTGTTTGATATGGTTAGTGGCAGGTGTGCCAGTGGCATTGTAAAAGGTAGTGATGCAGTCAATAGTGTCTATGGGTGTATTCCCAGTGTAGGTCATCCGTAGACAGTGAGCCATTGTGACTCACTATCTACTGAGAGTCCCGTGTTTTGTGCTAATCACTGTGATTCCATAAGCTCAGTGGGGGTCAGTGTGTAGGCCAGGTCTAAGACCTGGCCTAAGGGTCTCACCACGAACAAACACCGTGTTCCGGAAGGTTGCAACCCCCAGTTATGGTGGGCTCGCACAATCACGAGATTCCACAACTGGCTCGGCAGTGTCAGAAACGGAAGAATTTTAGGAGAGGAGAAAAAGAATGCACCTATGCCATGACGCAGCTGCAAAAGGTGAACTTCCGTCTTCTCACCTGGGCCTGTTCTGGCTCGAAGTGGGGCTGTTCACCTAAATGCAGTCCGACCTGGACACAAGCACATTGGACAACACACAGAAGATGCCACGAGGAAGATGTCACTGCTTAGGACTAGATGCTGGCTGCGAAGCGCCTGGTTCTGCTCCAATACACTGCTGGCTGGAACTGGTTTTTGGCTGCACCGAAGTGCTCGTCGAGGCTGGAGATAACAGCTGCTGTAGGACAGCGAGACGATGCTGGCTTGCTTTATGGCTGGCGAGCTGATCGATCCATCCACTCACGCACTCTAAGAGGTATCAGACGTTGGTAGAGTGGGCGTGCGTAGCGCTCAAGCAGAGGGCCGCCTAAGTCACACTGCGAGCGAGACGATGCTACTCTTGCAACGATGCTGATTGGTTTGAAGTAGTGGCCCTAAGGCAAATTCAGGTAAATATGAAGACGTTGGACTTGACGGTGTGAGAATAGCTTGAGCTGCTTCAACTCTACGTGTGTAAATCATATCTCAATAAATTTATTTTAATTTCAAAACAAGAAATACATTTTGAAATAAATTTATTTCAATATTAAAACATTAGTAGCCAAATATAAACAGATCTAACAGAGAACTGTAGTAAGGTCAGGTTCAGTCTCGTGTCCTGTATACAGCTCTGCTGTATTGTGTTGAATACTTATCTCTGAGAGTATTACATGTAATACAGGCCCAGAGGAATCTTTACCGACCTTCCTTTCTCTCTCATAATTATATAATTTCATCACGAAATTCATAAACCGTTTTTCTTTTAAGGCAATCAGAAATCACTTGATTGTAAAATATTTATTTTGTCTTAAATCCTGTTGATAATATGATGGTTAGAGCACTAGTTCTTGGTCTGGTCTGGGACAGGCAGCCATCTCTGGGACACCCAGCATCTTGCCACAGGGTATCCCAACTATCTCTGGGACACCCAGCATCTTGCCACAGAGTATCCCAGCCATCTCTGGGACACCCAGCATCTGGCCACAGGGTATCCCAGCCATCTCTGGGGCACCCAGCATCTTGCCACAGAGTATCCCAGCCATCTCTGGGGCACCCAGCATCTTGCCGCAGGGTATCCCAGCCATCTCTGGGGCACCCAGCATCTTGCCACGGGGTATCCCAGCCATCTCTGGGGCACCCAGCATCTTGCCACAGAGTATCCCAGCCATCTTGCCACAGAGTATCCCAGCCATCTCTGGGGCACCCAGCATCTTGCCACAGAGTATCCCAGCCATCTCTGGGGCACCCAACATCTTGCCACAGAGTTTCCCAGCCATCTCTGGGGCACCCAACATCTTGTCACAGAGTATCCCAGCCATCTCTGGGACACCCAGCATCTTGCCACAGAGTATCCCAGCCATCTTGCCACAGAGTATCCCAGCCATCTCTGGGACACCCAGCATCTTGCCACAGGGTATCCCAGCCATCTCTGGGACACCCAGCATCTTGCCACAGAGTATCCCAGCCATCTCTGGGGCACCCAGCATCTTGCCACAGAGTATCCCAGCCATCTCTGGGACACCCAACATCTTGCCACAGAGTATCCCAGCCATCTCTGGGACACCCAGCATCTGGCCACAGGGTATCCCAGCCATCTCTGGGGCACCCAGCATCTTGCCACAGAGTATCCCAGCCATCTCTGGGGCACCCAGCATCTTGCCGCAGGGTATCCCAGCCATCTCTGGGGCACCCAGCATCTTGCCACGGGGTATCCCAGCCATCTCTGGGGCACCCAGCATCTTGCCACAGAGTATCCCAGCCATCTTGCCACAGAGTATCCCAGCCATCTCTGGGGCACCCAGCATCTTGCCACAGAGTATCCCAGCCATCTCTGGGGCACCCAACATCTTGCCACAGAGTATCCCAGCCATCTCTGGGGCACCCAACATCTTGTCACAGAGTATCCCAGCCATCTCTGGGACACCCAGCATCTTGCCACAGAGTATCCCAGCCATCTCTGGGACACCCAGCATCTTGCCACAGAGTATCCCAGCCATCTCTGGGACACCCAGCATCTTGCCACAGAGTATCCCAGCCATCTCTGGGACACCCAGCATCTTGCCACAGAGTATCCCAGCCATCTCTGGGACACCCAGCATCTTGCCACAGAGTATCCCAGCCATCTCTGGGACACCCCAACATCTTGCCACAGGGTATCCCAGCCATCTCTGGGGCACCCAGCATCTTGCCACAGGGTATCCCAGCCATCTCTAGGACACCCAGCATCTTGCCACAGAGTATCCCAGCCATCTCTAGGACACCCAGCATCTTGCCACAGGGTATCCCAGCCATCTCTGGGACACCCAGCATCTTGCCACAGAGTATCCCAGCCATCTCTAGGACACCCAGCATCTTGCCACAGAGTATCCTAGCCATCTCTAGGACACCCAGCATCTTGCCACAGAGTATCCTAGCCATCTCTAGGACACCCAGCATCTTGCCACAGAGTATCCCAGCCATCTCTGGGACACCCAGCATCTTGCCACAGAGTATCCCAATAATAGATGTAATTTGGAATGCTTTAACGTGACAATTCCAACCAGGCATAACTTCTTCTATTAGTTTTTTAGAAGGATTCTCTCTCCCCTTCCTTAACCAGCACTGACATAACAGATGAAAAAAAGAGTAATTGAAACTGTTTTGATAGATATTACACTGAAGATTTGTGTTGACAGTTGCAATAATTGATATATGAATATTATCAAGTTTTCTGTTAAACAGACACTAAGCTTTTTTAGGTCAGCAAAAGTGGCTTTCTGCCAGTTTAAATGTTTTAAGGTTGGTTACTGTTCTCACTGTCAGCAGCAACAGTTTGATAGTGAGGTATAATGAAGGTGAAGAATTTGAGAAAATTATCAAAATGAGACTTTCCTCTCCAGTCATTTAAAGGAAAGTCAACGTAATATTAAACTGAGCATAAACAGTTTTGACCAGCACATGCAAAAGTTTTGTTAAATTTTAAAAGCCTAAGTCTTCTTGTATCGTATTATATTTTTCTTAATTTATTAAGAAATTAATTTATTTTTTATCTACGTGGTTTATATACTTTAAACAAGACAGGTCTCAGGCCAGAGTCCTAAGGACCATTGACAACGTTTACCACTCGGATTTGTCTTACTCTGTTTCTGTTGAAAAAGTCATATCATATACCACTAGCAAGTTAATACCTCCAAACAACAGGCCTCAGAAAATGAGGGCAAATAAAAGTGTTTATATTGTTTAAAGTTATATGTTACTGTATTTCAAATAATGCATGTATTGACTTTAATAGTTGTAGTACTTTACTATATAAAATATAGTACAGTACTACTTACAGTATCAAAGCAGGCGTACATATGGTAGTTTCTTTACTAAAGAAATTGTTCATTTAAGTGTGCAGAAGGACACTTACTGTATTAAACTACTTGAACAGTAAGCTGCTTACTGTACAAAAGATCTGGTACAGTACGTTACTTACTCTAATAAAGTAAGTGCCCAAAAGGCTTCCTACTGTATTAGAGCAAGTTTACAATAGGATACTGATAATATGATAGTACATATACGGTAAGCTGCTTAATGCATAATTGTAAGTTACAGTCGGCAACTTACTGTATTTAGTTGTACATTAAGCAACTTACAATAACACAGGTGTATATATGCTCCTGCTTGATCTTGAGGATAATAAGGTTAAGACAGACTAAAGTCAGACAAAAATTCCCAAATGTCTAAAATCCCTAAAATGTTACAATAACTAAGATCTCGTAACAAATAAAGACCCAAAACTAATAATAGTGATCCAATAAACAATAGTAAAGAAAGTCATATTGATAATAAAGTGTAGAAAATGCTAATACATCAATTACATACCAAAACTTATTCATAAAATCAGGAGACAAATGCTTATCTATACCTTCCACTACAGACTGGAAGGCTGCTTATCTATACCTTCCACTACAGACTGGAAGGTTGCTTATCTATACCTTCCACTACAGACTGGAAGGCTGCTTATCTATACCTTCCACTACAGACTGGAAGGCTGCTTATCTATACCTTCCACTACAGACTGGAAGGCTGCTTATCTATACCTTCTACTACAGACTGGAAGGCTGCTTATCTATACCTTCCACTACAGACTGGAAGGCTGCTTATCTATACCTTCCACTACAGACTGGAAGGCTGCTTATCTATATCTTCCACTACAGACTGGAAGGCTGCTTATCTATACCTTCCACTACAGACTGGAAGGCTGCTTATCTATATCTTCCACTACAGACTGGAAGGCTGCTTATCTATACCTTCCACTACAGACTGGAAGGCTGCTTATCTATACCTTCCACTACAGACTGGAAGGCTGCTTATCTATACCTTCCACTACAGACTGGAAGGCTGCTTATCTATACCTTCCACTACAGACTGGAAGGCTGCTTATCTATACCTTCCACTACAGACTGGAAGGCTGCTTATCTATACCTTCCACTACAGACTGGAAGGCTGCTTATCTATATCTTCCACTACAGACTGGAAGGCTGCTTATCTATACCTTCCACTACAGACTGGAAGGCTGCTTATCTATACCTTCCACTGCAGACTGGAAGGCTGCTTATCTATACCTTCCACTACAGACTGGAAGGCTGCTTATCTATACCTTCCACTACAGACTGGAAGGCTGCTTATCTATACCTACCACTACAGACTGGAAGGCTGCTTATCTATACCTTCCACTACAGACTGGAAGGCTGCTTATCTATACCTTCCACTACAGACTGGAAGGCTGCTTATCTATACCTTCCACTACAGACTGGAAGGCTGCTTATCTATACCTTCCACTACAGACTGGAAGGCTGCTTATCTATACCTTCCACTACAGACTGGAAGGTTGCTTATCTATACCTTCCACTTCATTTATACTATTCCATTACACATAAGAGGTATAACTGGCCGACCTCTCACAGTGTTCAAAGGAACTTGATAAGCACCTCCAAAGGATACTTGATCAACCAGGCTGTGATTCAGGTGTCAGGTTGCGAGTAGCCGCGTCCAACAACCTGCTTGACCAGTCCAGCAACGAGGAGGCCTGGTCGAGAACCGGGCCGCGGGGACGCAAAGCCCCGAAACCATCTCAAGGTAACCTCAAGGAAGGTACCTTCAGCATACTAAAATACTTTCATACCTCTAACATACCAAAACTCATTCAAACAATGTATACTAAAAATCCTTCATACTGCCATAATATAAAAACTCATTCAAACTATCATTATACAAAAATCATTTATACCACCGACGCACCACAACTCATTCATACCACCAGCATACCGAAACTCATTCATTCCACCAGCATACCAAAACTCATTCATACCACCAGCATACCGAAACTCATTCATTCCACCAGCATACCAAAACTCATTCATACCACCAGCATACCAAAACTCACTCATAACACTAGCATACCTAAACGCATACATGCCACCAACATACCAAAATTCATTCATACCACCATCATACCAAAACTCATTCATACCGCCAGCATACCGAAACTCTTTCATGCCTCCAGCATACCAAAATTCATTCATTTCCTCAGCATACCACAACTCATTCATACCACCAGCATACAGAAACTCATTCATTCCACCAACATACCAAAATTCATTCATTTCCTCACCATACCAAAACTCATTCATACCACCAGCATACAGAAACTCAATCATTCCACCAACATACCAAAATTCATTCATTTCCTCAGCATACCACAACTCATTCATACCACCAGCATACAGAAACTCATTCATTCCACCAACATACCAAAATTCATTCATTTCCTCAGCATACCAAAATTCATTCATACCACCAGCATACCAAAACTCATTCATACCACCAGCATACAGAAACTCATTCATTCCACCAACATACCAAAATTCATTCATTTCCTCAGCATACCAAAACTCATTCATACCACCAGCATTCCAAAACTCATTCATACCTCCAGCATACCAAAACTCGTTTATTCCACCAGCATACCAAAGCTTATTCATACCACCAGCATTCCAAAATTCATTCATTCCACAAGCATAGCAAAATGCATTCATACCACCAGCATACCTAAACTCATTCATTCCACCAGCATACCAAAATTCATTCACTTCACCAGCATACCAAAACTCATTCATTCCACCAGCATACCAAAACTCATTCATTCCACCAGCATACCAAAACTCATTCATACCACAAGCATACCAAAACTCATTCTTACCACCAGCATACCAAAACTCATTCATACCTCCAGCATACCTAAACTCATTCATGCCTCCAGCATACCTAAACTCATTCATACCTACAGCATACCGAAACTCATTCATTTCACCAACATACAAAAACTCATTCATACCACCAGCTGTTATGATCTCAGCCTGCAGGAGAAACGAGTCTCCCTCCTTGAGAGTTATTCAGCAAGCCTGACCTAACTAGAAGGTCTAGCAAATATTGAGGTGATAACCCATATGAAAAATGGCTGGTTGGATATGTAAAACAATTTAAGATTATGGGCAGTAAGTAAGGAAATAGATAAATGACTGGCTAGGAGATGTGGACATTTTGCTGGAGGCGTGAGGCTCGCTTCCGGAGGACCTTGACCTCACTTGAGTGCCAGACATCGCAGGGGGAAGCCGCGCTCCGTTTGAGCTCCCGCCAGAAGGGAACCCCTAGTGATATATCTCTAAGAGAAGAGAAGTGTGCAGACGTACCAGCTGTGGAATCGAGCTGGGAACGTTGTGGTCTCAAGTCCTGGTCGACGAGCAGATATTAAATCGCCCAGAAGCATTATTGTGGGCTGTGTGGAGCGCCCTGACCAGACGCCGTCAGAGGGAAAGCGCCCTCGACCAATTAATCTGTGGTAAGCACGATATACGCCAGTTCATAGTGATCACTTGTAGTTGGTCGTGTGCCCAGCGACAGTAGCAATGTTTATTTATAAGTTAGACATGTTTTAATAAGGCAGAAAGCCTGAAATAAGAGAGTGAAGAGGGAGGAACACGGAGCGACGTCCGTCCTCTCTGAGCGCTGGCGGACGACTGAGGGAGCCTGGCTCCGGATGGAGGAAGACCCTCCCAGCGAGTGAGGACGCCGCCAGGCGAGGTGGAGTATGGACCCGCCCAAAACGGGGGAGTCCACTCTCACTGTATGTAGAGGACAGATAGAGGTTTGAGGCAAGCATATTGTGTGGTTATTTTTGTTTATGTGTTAAAGGGGAACATTTTATTGGAACGTCGATGGGTTGCAGGTTTGTCTTTGGGGAAGAAGTTGCTGAGAACTTCGAAGCCAGCAGATGATGTAGCTGATGAGACTCCAAGGTAGTGGAGCAGAGGACCTCGAGCTGTGAGGAGAAGCAGCAGTGAAGAGGAGTGTCACGCGCTTCTGTAGAGGTGGTGTAGCAGCCAAGAGAGCTGTGGAAGAACCTAACAGAAGGGTGAAGCACCGTAGTTGCACAAGGAAACTTCATGATAGCAGCCGGGAGGAGCTGCAGAGGATCTTGGTAGTGAAGCCCGGAAGAACCTAAGGATATTAGGGTTGTGAACTTCCAGAGGTGGAAGGGGAAGTTCTGGTGGATTACTAGTAGGGAGTTGATAGTGTTTGGTTGTCATTAGCGTGCAAGACGCAGTGAGAGGTGAGTGACTGTTGGCATTCTTATGTCAAGGAGTTTTTTATACTGAAGTATCAATGAACATTTATACTGGTATATGTTATTGCATTCAAATGCTGATTTTCTATATATACATTATCTTGCTGATAGTGCAACAGTGTATGTAGGCTTGACCAACTTGAGGAGGTTAATGGTATCAGGTGGCGAACCAGGAGATAGGATACCCCTTTGATAAGCTGATAATAGAGTTTTGATGGTGTTGGAGTGCAACCTGATTGTGATATTATAGAGTATAGGATTCATTATTATTATATGTGTGTATGTATCGTGTATGTGCTTTGTCCAGTAAATGTATCCCAATTTGCTGGTGTTTGCCCTTGTCCTAGTGAGGCTTCCCAGGAGGTAGTAAAGAAGGAGAGAGAAAGAACCAAGAACCACTGCTGTGGACAGGGTAGGAGGTAATACTAGTAAGTCATAGGGGATTGAGGAGATCATATCTTATCTAAGGAGAGAGTGGGGAGTCACAGCGGCTCGAGTGGGTGTGTGCACGTGACAACGAGGCTAAGTGTTGGAGCCGCATCCCCTAAACGTGTGACGTTGAGCCCCTCTCCAAGAGCCAGAAGCGCCTAGTGTGATCTCCTAGTGAAGTGTAAGCACTCTACCGAGTTGTGGGTTGGGTTGTCCGTAGAGAAGGATCAACGACGACAACACCAACCAACCCACGAGTCTATAACAAATTGGGGGCCTGTGTCCGGGATAGTGAACTGACACACCCACACCCTGTCCAAGAGTGGATTTGTACACCCCTGCTGAGATAAACTGTGTGACCGCAGGTGTATATTCTCTCTTGGGAAGACTCACAGGACAAAGATGGATAAGGTGCAAGCGTTTGTGGAGTCAGGCAAGCCTGAGGATTTAGAAGGTTGCACGAGGGATCAATTGAAACAAATAGCAGAAAAATGTGGCGTCAGGTTGAAAGCATCTAAAGTAGCTGGGATGAAGGATGAGATCCTTAGACAGTTGAGAGCCAGAAGTGAAGCGGCAGAGCAAGGAGCCCAAAAAGGAGCTGAAAGTGGAAAGGAGGATGATGGGCAGGATGAAGTGAGATCCCAGGGATCGAGTAGGAGCAGCAAGAGTAGCCGCAGTAGCAGGAGTAGCCGGAATAGGAGCTTGGAGAGATTCCAGTTAGAGCTCCAGATGCAGCAACAACGAGAGGACAAGGAGAGACAGTTCCAGCTGGAAAAGATGAAGTTAGAACTCCAGATGAAAAGGGAAGTAGAAAAAGAGAAAACCAGAGTAAGAGAACTGGAGTTGGAACAGGAGAAAGAAAAAGAGAAAGCAAGACTAGAGGTCGAAAAAGAAAAAGCCCAGGTCGAAAAAGAAAAAGAGAGAACAAAACAAATGCAGATAGAAGCGAATAGAACCTTGGCTGAGCAAAGGATTGAACATGGGTTGCCAGAGAGCACCACCCAGGTATCACACCCACCAGATGTTAGGGTTAGGGAGAAGGACATTCCCTTGTTTGTTCCCGAAGAGGCAGAGAGCTTTTTCGAGCACTTTGAAAAAGTAGCCAGCATCAAGGAGTGGCCACAGGAGGAATGGGCCCAGCTGGTCCAGTTAAGATTGACCGGTGCAGCCAGGGAGGCATACACCCAATTGTCACTGGAAGAGTGCCAGGATTACGCCACAGTAAAGAGCAGCATATTACGCTCGTTTCAGTTAACCCCAGAAGCTTATAGGAAGCGTTTCAGAGAAATGATCAAAGTTGGAGCATGTACGTTTGCTGAGACAGCAAGAGATCTGGAAAGACGATTCCAGAAGTGGATTGAGGCTGCTGGAGTTGGATCTTATGCTGACCTGAAGCAACTGATGGTCATGGAGAAGTTCTTGGAGATGATGCATCCCGAAACAAAGTTCAAGATCCAAGAAGCAGGGATAATGGAGGTGAAAGATGCCGCAGATAGGGCGGATATGATTACTGAAGCATACAAGAGCTTAAGGGAAAACAGAGTGAGAAGCGAGGTGAGACGCAGCAATGGCAGATCCAATGGAGTCTGGGGAGGAAGAAATTATGAAAGACCCAGAAGAGTCTGGGGTGAGAAAAATTTTGATAAATGGGCAGATAAAAGTAAGTACCCAAAAACTCAGAAGAGTAGGTCGCGCACTTCGTCTGAAAGTGAAGATGGAGGAGCTAAACAAGAAACTAATCGTTATCCTGGAAATCAAGAGTCCAGTAGAACCCCACAGAGTGCAAGTAGTGTACCTGGCCCGAGGAATTCTCATACGAGTGGGCAGAGTCAGAGCTACTCTGGTACGTATAGGAGAGATTTCTCCCAGATGAAATGTTACATTTGTAACGGATTGGGTCACGTGATGCGAGATTGTCGGCAGGGCAAGAGAGTTGTGACCCTGGCCATGTGTGACCCCCGAGGCAAATATACTAATGTGTTCCAAGACAAACCACAGAGAGCAAACTTAGTGAACGAGAGGTATAGGCCGTTCATGAGTAGAGGTTGGATCAGTATAAGAGGCCAACCTGAGGTAGAAGTTGGTATCTTAAGAGATACCGGAGCTAATCAGAGCTTGATTGCGAGAAGCCTGATTGGGGATGGTCGACGGTTAGCTGGCAGTGGGAAGATGAAAGTATATGGGTTATTGTCGGAGAGTGACATGCCCATTTGTACTGTCCAGCTAAGGTCGGAATATGTGTCGGCAGAGGTGATGTTGGGAGTGTGCCCCGACATACCTGTTCCAGGAGTCCAAGTGATCCTGGGGAATGACTTGTGCGGGACAAAGGTGTTGCCAAGAGTCATAGCGGAGACTGTGCCAGAGGAGTGCCCAGAAGGCCACGGCACGTGTGGGACACCTGAGAGTGTGAACCTGACTGACATCCGAGGGGATGAGTCAGGAGACCGCCAAGCCATTGAGTACCCCGTCTCGGTAGTGAGGAAGGCAGAGGTGGCCGACAAGGAAGACGCTGGAGAAGATGATACAGTGTCGATTCAACCAGTGGAAGATATCGACGTAGATATAGCATGGCTGTTTGATGAAGGTCCAGCCCAGGAAAATGAAGTCTCGGTGAGGTCAAAAGTGAAGATGGCCCAGCCGAAGAAGAATCATGTGAAGAGAGCGGACCTGAGTAGAGCCCAGACTGCTGAAATTAAGAGTCGGAAGGTGAATGCAACTGTGCTGAGTAGGAATGAGGAAAGATGTGGACATGCTGAGGACGGGAATAGAGCGTCACGTTGTCCACGAGCACAGAGGCATAGGGATAGTGCAGTTAAGTTGTTTGAGATGTCAAGAGTTGACATGTTCCACAGGAAACGTGAAGAAAAGATAGTGAAGAAGAGTAATAGCCGAGAAAATGAAAGGAGAAGAGACAGTATGTGTGGGGAGATGCTTACGAGCACTCTGGGAGAGGTAGAGCGACATGCACGGTCGAGTGCTGTTGAGTGTAGTACAGTGCTTGAAGAAACTTTTCGGGAACGAAGAAGAGTTGAAGGAGAAAAGATGGAGTTGTATAGAGGTGAGAAATGTGAGAAGAGGATGATGATACAAGCATGGATGGATAGAAGGAAGCCAAGGACTCGATGGAAGTCAAACAGGATGGGGTCTCGGATATATGAGGAGACGAAAAGGAGGATCGTCGGTGAAGACGAGGGAGTGAAGTATGATGACAGGAGGCGGAAGTATAACGGCAGTAGATGGAAGTGTGAAGACGACAGAGGAGGTACAGACAGTAGATGTCTGACTCTGGACGTGAAGAGAAGACGAGGAAACGGAGGGTGGAGACAGTAAGTAGAGTGGGCCAATGGATTGCAGGCGTCCAAGGAGGACAGCCTAGCCAAGAGGTGCCAGAGAAGTCAAATCGTTTGTGAGAAGGTCATATTTCTGGCGAGTTGTGAGCCAGATGTTGCAAGGTGCAACGAATTAATTGTAGACTCCTAAGAGAGTATAAGGGGTGAAGAAAGAGACAGTGTGGTGGCGGATGTATTATCCCGAGCTTTGCCACTAGAATAACTCTCAAAAATAAGGGGAGGGGAGTGTTATGATCTCAGCCTGCAGGAGAAACGAGTCTCCCTCCTTGAGAGTTATTCAGCAAGCCTGACCTAACTAGAAGGTCTAGCAAATATTGAGGTGATAACCCATATGAAAAATGGCTGGTTGGATATGTAAAACAATTTAAGATTATGGGCAGTAAGTAAGGAAATAGATAAATGACTGGCTAGGAGATGTGGACATTTTGCTGGAGGCGTGAGGCTCGCTTCCGGAGGACCTTGACCTCACTTGAGTGCCAGACATCGCAGGGGGAAGCCGCGCTCCGTTTGAGCTCCCGCCAGAAGGGAACCCCTAGTGATATATCTCTAAGAGAAGAGAAGTGTGCAGACGTACCAGCTGTGGAATCGAGCTGGGAACGTTGTGGTCTCAAGTCCTGGTCGACGAGCAGATATTAAATCGCCCAGAAGCATTATTGTGGGCTGTGTGGAGCGCCCTGACCAGACGCCGTCAGAGGGAAAGCGCCCTCGACCAATTAATCTGTGGTAAGCACGATATACGCCAGTTCATAGTGATCACTTGTAGTTGGTCGTGTGCCCAGCGACAGTAGCAATGTTTATTTATAAGTTAGACATGTTTTAATAAGGCAGAAAGCCTGAAATAAGAGAGTGAAGAGGGAGGAACACGGAGCGACGTCCGTCCTCTCTGAGCGCTGGCGGACGACTGAGGGAGCCTGGCTCCGGATGGAGGAAGACCCTCCCAGCGAGTGAGGACGCCGCCAGGCGAGGTGGAGTATGGACCCGCCCAAAACGGGGGAGTCCACTCTCACTGTATGTAGAGGACAGATAGAGGTTTGAGGCAAGCATATTGTGTGGTTATTTTTGTTTATGTGTTAAAGGGGAACATTTTATTGGAACGTCGATGGGTTGCAGGTTTGTCTTTGGGGAAGAAGTTGCTGAGAACTTCGAAGCCAGCAGATGATGTAGCTGATGAGACTCCAAGGTAGTGGAGCAGAGGACCTCGAGCTGTGAGGAGAAGCAGCAGTGAAGAGGAGTGTCACGCGCTTCTGTAGAGGTGGTGTAGCAGCCAAGAGAGCTGTGGAAGAACCTAACAGAAGGGTGAAGCACCGTAGTTGCACAAGGAAACTTCATGATAGCAGCCGGGAGGAGCTGCAGAGGATCTTGGTAGTGAAGCCCGGAAGAACCTAAGGATATTAGGGTTGTGAACTTCCAGAGGTGGAAGGGGAAGTTCTGGTGGATTACTAGTAGGGAGTTGATAGTGTTTGGTTGTCATTAGCGTGCAAGACGCAGTGAGAGGTGAGTGACTGTTGGCATTCTTATGTCAAGGAGTTTTTTATACTGAAGTATCAATGAACATTTATACTGGTATATGTTATTGCATTCAAATGCTGATTTTCTATATATACATTATCTTGCTGATAGTGCAACAGTGTATGTAGGCTTGACCAACTTGAGGAGGTTAATGGTATCAGGTGGCGAACCAGGAGATAGGATACCCCTTTGATAAGCTGATAATAGAGTTTTGATGGTGTTGGAGTGCAACCTGATTGTGATATTATAGAGTATAGGATTCATTATTATTATATGTGTGTATGTATCGTGTATGTGCTTTGTCCAGTAAATGTATCCCAATTTGCTGGTGTTTGCCCTTGTCCTAGTGAGGCTTCCCAGGAGGTAGTAAAGAAGGAGAGAGAAAGAACCAAGAACCACTGCTGTGGACAGGGTAGGAGGTAATACTAGTAAGTCATAGGGGATTGAGGAGATCATATCTTATCTAAGGAGAGAGTGGGGAGTCACAGCGGCTCGAGTGGGTGTGTGCACGTGACAACGAGGCTAAGTGTTGGAGCCGCATCCCCTAAACGTGTGACGTTGAGCCCCTCTCCAAGAGCCAGAAGCGCCTAGTGTGATCTCCTAGTGAAGTGTAAGCACTCTACCGAGTTGTGGGTTGGGTTGTCCGTAGAGAAGGATCAACGACGACAACACCAACCAACCCACGAGTCTATAACACAGCATACCAAAACTCCTACATTCCACCAGCATAGGAAAACTCATTCATACCACCAGCATACCAAAACTCATTCATACGATCACCATACCTGAACTCATTCTTACCACCAGCATACCAAAACTCATTCATACCACCAGCATACCAAATCTCATTCATACCTCCAGCATACCAAAACTCATTCATTCCACAAGCATAGCAAAATGCATTCATACCACCAGCATACCTGCACGTGTACATCTGTAGATTACTGTACATCTACACATGTACATCTGTAGATTACTGTACATCTGTAGATTACTGTACATCTACACATGTACATCTGTAGATTACTGTACATCTACACATATATATCTGTAGATTACTGTACATCTACACATGTACATCTGTAGATTACTGTACATGTACACATGTACATCTGTAGATTACTATACATCTACACATATATATCTGTAGATTACTGTACATCTACACATGTACATCTGTAGATTACTGTACATCTACACATGTACATCTGTAGATTACTGTACATCTACACATGTACATCTGTAGATTACTGTACATCTACACATGTACATCTGTAGATTACTGTACATCTACACATGTACATCTGTAGATTACTGTACATCTAAACATGTACATCTGTAGATTACTGTACATCTACACATGTACAGCTGTAGAATACTGTACATCTACACATATACATCTGTAGATTAGTGTACATCTACACATGTACATCAGTAAATTACTGTACATCTACACATGTTCATCTAATACTTGATGAGACGTAATCATCTCATTGAGAGATGTACATCATAATCATTGTTATATAATGTACATCTACATTGGTGTCGTGAGGCTGGTCTCAACAACCAGCACCTCGTAGCTGTGTCCTTGTACATTATTGGTCTCGTGAGGCTGGTCTCAATAACCAGCTCCTCGTAGATGTGTCCTTGTACATTATTGGTCTCGTGAGGCAGGTCTCAACAACCAGCTCCTCGTAGATGTGTCCTTGTACATTATTGGTCTCGTGAGGCAGGTCTCAACAACCAGCTCCTCGTAGATGTGTCCTTGTACATTATTGGTCTCGTGAGGCAGGTCTCAACAACCAGCTCCTCGTAGATGTGTCCTTGTACATTATTGGTCTCGTGAGGCTGGTCTCAATAACCAGCTCCTCGTAGATGTGTCCTTGTACATTATTGGTCTCGTGAGGCTGGTCTCAACAACCAGCTCCTCGTAGATGTGTCCTTGTACATTATTGGTCTCGTGAGGCTGGTCTCAACAACCAGCTCCTCGTAGCTGTGTCCTTGTACATTATTGGTCTCGTGAGGCAGGTCTCAACAACCAGCTCCTCGTAGATGTGACCTTGTACATTATTGGTCTCGTGAGGCAGGTCTCAACAACCAGCTCCTCGTAGATGTGACCTTGTACATTATTGGTCTCGTGAGGCAGGTCTCAACAACCAGCTCCTCGTAGATGTGTCCTTGTACATTATTGGTCTCGTGAGGCTGGTCTCAACAACCAGCTCCTCGTAGATGTGTCCTTGTACATTATTGGTCTCGTGAGGCTGGTCTCAACAACCAGCTCCTCGTAGATGTGTCCTTGTACATTATTGGTCTCGTGAGGCAGGTCTCAACAACCAGCTCCTCGTAGATGTGACCTTGTACATTATTGGTCTCGTGAGGCAGGTCTCAACAACCAGCTCCTCGTAGATGTGTCCTTGTACATTATTGGTCTCGTGAGGCTGGTCTCAACAATCTATCATATACAAAAATTATTAAAATTGTTAAGCGACGCAGCGAGCTCCCGGAGGTACTTCTTGTTCTCCTCACTGTCCCGGATCGTAATCGCAAGGTAATCACCAGTGACGCCCCTCCGGTGAAGTCCTCGCAGGAGTCTCTCCCCTCCCACACCTGTAGATGAGAGGGTACATTGAAGCCCACACCTGGCTACTCTCCCCACCCACACCTGCAAATGATGTGGAACATTGAAGCCACCACCTGGCAACTCTCCACACCAACACCTGCAGATGAGAGGGAACACTGAAGCCCACACCGGGAAACTCTCCCCTCCCACACCTGTAGATGAGAGAGAACATTGAAGCCCACACCTGGCAACTCTCCACACCAACAACTGCAGATGAAAGAGAACACTGAAGCCCACACCTGGAAACTCTCCCCACCTACACCTGCAGATGAAAGGGAACACTGAAGTCCACACCTGGTTACTACTCACACCCATCTCTTAAGGAGGAGTAGGAGGAGGGTAGTGCTGCAGAGGAGGAGGAAGGTAGTGGTGCAGAGCAGGAAGAGGGTAGTGGTGCAGAGGAGGAGGAGAGTAGTGGTGCAGAGGAGGAGGAGAGTAGTGGAGCAGAGGAGGAGGAGGGTAGTGCTGCAGAGGAGGATGAGGGCAGTGATGCAGAGGAGGAGGATAGTGGTGCAGAGGAGGAGGAGAGTAGTAGTGCAGAGGAGGAGGAGAGTACTGGAGCAGAGGAGGAGGAGGGTAGTGCTGCAGAGGAGGAGGAGGGTAGTGGTGCAGAGGAGGAGGGTAGTGATGCAGAGGAGGAAGGTAGTGATGCAGAGGAGGAGGGTAGTGGTGCAGAGGAGGAGGGTAGTGTTGCAGAGCAGGAGGGTAGTGGTGCAGAAGAGGAGGAGAGCAGTGGTGCAGAGGAGGATAAGGGTAGTGGTGCAGAGGAGGAGGAGGAGGGTAGTGGTGCAGAGGAGGTAGGAAGTGATGCAGAGGAGGAGGGTAGTGGCGCAGAGGAGGAAGGTAGTGATGCAGAGGAGGAGGGTAGTGGTGCAGAGGAGGAGAAGGGTAGTGGTGCAGAGGAGGAGGAGGGTAGTGGTGCAGAGGAGGAGGAGGGTAGTGGTGCAGAGGAGGAGGGTAGATGTGCACAGGAGGAGGAGGGTAGTGGTGCAGAGGAGGAGGATGGTAGTGGTGCAGAGGAGAAGGATGGTAGTGGTGCAGAGGAGGAGGGTAGTTGTGCAGAGGAGGAGGAGGGTAGTGGTGCAAAGGAGGAGGGTAGTGCTGCAAAGGAGGAGGGTAGTGTTGCAGAGGAGGAGGAGGGTAGTGTTGCCGAGGAGGAGGATGGTAGTGGTGCAGAGGAGGAGGAGGGAAGTGGTGCAGAGGAGGAGGAGGGTAGTGTTGCAGAGGAGGAGGGTAGTTGTGCAGAGGAGGAGGAGGGTAGTGGTGCAAAGGAGGAGGGTAGTGCTGCAGAGGAGGAGGGTAGTGTTGCAGAGGAGGAGGAGGGTAGTGTTGCCGAGGAGGAGGATGGTAGTGGTGCAGAGGAGGAGGAGGGTAGTGGTGCAGAGGAGGAGGGTAGTGATGCAGAGGAGGAGGAGGGTAGTGGTGCAGAGGAGGAGGATGGTAGTGGTGCAGAGGAGAAGGATGGTAGTGGTGCAGAGGAGGAGGAGGGTAGTGTTGCAGAGGAGGAGGTTAGTTGTGCAGAGGAGGAGGAGGGTAGTGGTGCAAAGGAGGAGGGTAGTGCTGCAGAGGAGGAGGGTAGTGTTGCAGAGGAGGAGGAGAGTAGTGTTGAAGAGGAGGAGGATGGTAGTGGTGCAGAGGAGGAGGAGGGTAGTGGTGCAGAGGAGGAGGAGAGTAGTGGAGCAGAGGAGGAGGAGGGTAGTGCTGCAGAGTAGGAGGAGGGTAGTGGTGCAGAGGAGGTAGGAAGTGATGCAGAGGAGGAGGGTAGTGGCGCAGAGGAGGAAGGTAGTGATGCAGAGGAGGAGGGTAGTGGTGCAGAGGAAGAGGAGGGTAGTGGTGCAGAGGAGGAGGAGGGTAGTGGTGCAGAGGAGGAGGAGGGAAGCGATGCAGAGGAGAAGGAGGGTAGTGATGCAGAGGAGGAGGGTAGTGTTGCAGAGGAGGAGGGTAGTGTTGCAGAGGAGGAGGAGGGTAGTGTTGCCGAGGAGGAGGATGGTAGTGGTGCAGAGGAGGAGGAGGGTAGTGTTGCAGAGGAGGAGGGTAGTGATGCAGAGGAGGAGGATGGTAGTGGTGCAGAGGAGGAGGAGGAGGGTAGTGGTGCAGAGGAAGAGGATGGTAGTGGTGCAGAGGAGGAGGAGGAGGGTAGTGGTGAAGAGGAGGAGGGTAGTGGTGCAGAGGAGAAGGATGGTAGTGGTGCAGAGGAGGAGGAGGGTAGTGTTGCAGAGGAGGAGGGTAGTGGTGCAGAGGAGGAGAAGGGTAGTGGTGCAGTGGAGGAGGAGGAGGGGAGTGGTGCAGAGGAGGAGGAGGGTAGTGGTGCAGTGGAGGAGGAGGGTAGTGGTGCAGTGGAGGAGGAGGAGGGTAGTGGTGCAGAGGAGAAGGAGAGAAGTGGTGCAGAGGTTTGAGGAGGGTAGTGCTGCAGAGGAGGAGGAGGATAGTGATGCAGAAGAGGAGGAGGGTAGAGGTGCAGAGGAGGAGGGAAGTGATGCAGAGGAGGAGGGTAGTGCTGCAGAAAAGGAGGAGAGTAGTGTTGCAGAAAAGGAGGGTAGTGACGCAGAGGAGGAGGGATATGATGCAGAGGAGGAGGAGAGTAGTGGTGCAGAGGAGGAAGAGGAAAGTAATGCAGAGAAGTAGGGTAGTGGAGCAGAGGAGGCGGAGGGTAGTGATGCAGAGGAGGAGGGAAGATGTGCAGAGGAGGAGGGAAGTAGTGCAGAGAAGGAGGAGGGTAGTGCTGCAGAGGAGGAGGGTAGATGTGCAGAGGAGGAGGGTAGTGGTGCAGAGGAGGAGAAGGAGGGAAGTGGTGCAGAGGAGGAGGAGGGTAGTGATGCAGAGGAGGGTAGATGTGCAGAGGAGGAGGGTAGTGGTGCAGAGGAGGAGGAGGAGGGTAGTGCTGCAAAGGAGGAGGAGGGTAGTGATGCAGAGGAGGAGGGTAGTGGTGCAGAGGAGGAGAAGGAGGGAAGTGGTGCAGAGGAGGAGGATGATAGTGATGCAGAGGAGGAGGGTAGTGGTGCAGAGGAGGAGAAGGAGGGAAGTGGTGCAGAAGAGGAGGAGGGTAGTGATGCAGAGGAGGAGGGTAGATGTGCAGAGGAGGAGGGTAGTTGTGCACAGGAGGAGGAGGGTAGTGGAGCAGAGGAGGAGGAGGGTAGCGGTGCAGAGGAGGAGGAGGGAAGTGATGCAGAGGAGGAGGAGGGTAGTGATGCAGAGGAGGAGGGAAGTGATGCAGAGGAGGAGGGTAGTGGTGCAGAGGAGGAGGAGAGTAGTGGTGCAGAGGAGGAGGATGGTAGTAGTGCAGAGGAGGAGGATGGTAGTAGTGCACAGGAGGAGGAGAGTAGTGGTGCAGAGGAGGAGGAGGGTAGTGGTGCAGAGGAGGAGGGAAGTGATGCAGAGGAGGAGGGTAGTGGTGCAGAGGAGGAGGAGAGTAGTGGTGCAGAGGAGGAGGGTAGTGATGCAGAAAAGGAGGGTAGTGGTGCAGATGAGGAGGAGAGTAGTGGGGCAAAGGAAGAGGAGGGTAGTGGTGCAGAGGAGGAGGAGGGTAGTGGTGCAGAGGAGGAGGGTAGTGGTGCAGAGGAGGAGGAGAGTAGTGGTAAAGAGGAGGAGAAGGAGGGAAGTTGTGCATAGGAGGAGGAGGGTAGTGATGCAGAGGAGGAGGGTAGATATGCAGAGGAGGAGGGTAGTGGTGCAGAGGAGGAGAAGGAGGGAAGTGGTGCAGAGGAGGAGGATGGTAGTGATGCAGAGGAGGAGGGTAGATGTGCAGAGGAGGAGGGTAGTGGTGCACAGGAGGAGGAGGGTAGTGGAGCAGAGGAGGAGGAGGGTAGCGGTGCAGAGGAGGAGGAGGGAAGTGAGGCAGAGGAGGAGGAGGGTAGTGATACAGAGGAGGAGGGTAGTGGAGCAGAGGAGGAGGAGGATGGTAGTGGTGCAGAGGAGGAGGATGGTAGTAGTGCAGAGGAGGAGGATGGTAGTAGTGCAGAGGAGGAGGGTAGTGATGCAGAGGAGGAGGAGAGTAGTGGTGCAGAGGAGAAGGAGGAGGAGGGTAGTGGGGCAGAGGAGGAGGAGGGGAGTGGTTCAGAGGAGGAGGGTAGTGGGGCAGAGGAGGAGGAGGGTAGTGTTGCAGAGGAGGAGGGTAGTGTTGCAGAGGAGGAGGAGGGTAGTGGTGCAGAGGAGGAGGATGGTAGTGGTGCAGAGGAGGAGGAGGAGGAGGGTAGTGGTACAGAGGAGGAGGGAAGTAGTGCAGAGGAGGAGGATGGTAGTGGTGCAGAGGAGGAGGAGGGTAGTGGTGCAGAGGAGGAGGATGGTAGTGGTGCAGAGGAAAAGGAGGAGGGTAGTGGTGCAGGGGAGGAGGAGGGTAGTTGTGCAGAGGAGGAGGAGAGAAGTGGTGCAGAGGTTTGAGGAGGGTAGTAGTGCAGAGGAGGAGGAGGGTGGTGATGCAGAAGAGGAGGAGGGTAGTGGTGCAGAGGAGGAGGGAAGTGATGCAGAGGAGGAGGGTAGTGGTGCAGAGGAGGAGAGTAGTGGTACAGAGGAGGAGGGTAGCAACGCAGAGGAGGAGGGAAGTGATGCAGAGGAGGAGGGTAGTGGTGCAGAGGAGGAGGAGAGTAGTGGTGCAGAGGAGGATAAGGGTAGTTGTGCAGAGGAGGAGGAGGAGGAGGAAAGTGATGCAGAGGAGGAGGAGAGTAGTGGTGCAGAGGAGGATAAGGGTAGTTGTGCAGAGGAGGAGGAGGAGGAAAGTGGTGCAGAGGAGGAGGAGAGTAGTGGTGCAGAGGAGGAGGAGGGTAGTGGTGCAGAGGAGGAGGAGAGTAGTGGTGCAGAGGAGGATAAGGGTAGTTGTGCAGAGGAGGAGGAGGAGGAAAGTGGTGCAGAGGAGGACGAGAGTAGTGGTGCAGAGGAGGATAAGGGTAGTAGAGCAGAGGAGGAGGAGGGTAGTGGTGCACAGGAGGAAGAGGGAAGTGATGCAGAGGAGGAGGAGGGTAGTGATGCAGAGGAGGAGGGAAGATGTGCAGAGGAGGAGGGAAGTGGTGCAGAGGAGGAGAGGGTAGTGCTGCAGAGTAGGAGGACGGTAGTGATGTAGAGGAGGAGGGTAGTGGTGCAGAGGAGGAGAAGGAGGGTAGTGGTGCAGAGGAGGAGGGAAGTGGTGCAGAGAAGGAGGGTAGTGATGCAGAGGAGGAGGATGGGGGTAGTGGTGCAGAGGAGGAGGAGGAGGGTAGAGGTGCAGAGTGTGAGGAGAGCAGTGGGGCAGAGGAGGAGGGTTGTGGTGCACAGGAGGAGGAGGAGGATAGTTGTGCAGAGGAGCAGGAGGGTAGTGTTGCAGAGGAGGAGGAGAGTAGTGGGGCAGAGGAGGAGGAGGGAAGTGATGCAGAAGAGGAGGAGGGTAGTGGTGCAGAGGAGGAGGAGGGTAGTGATGCAGAGTAGGAGGGAAGTGGTGCAGAGGAGGAGGAGAGTAGTGGAGCAGAGGAAGAGGAGGGTAGTGGTGCAGAGGAGGAGGAGGGTAGTGGTGCAGAGGAGTAGGAGGGAAGTGATGCAGAAGAGGAGGAGGGTAGTGAAGCAAAGGAGGAGGGTAGTGGTGCAGAGGAGGAGGGTAGTGGTGCAGAGGAGGAGGGAAGTGGTGCAGAGGAGGAGGGTAGTGGTGCAGAGGAGGTGGATGGGGGTAGTGGTGCAGAGGAGGAGGGTAGTGGTGCAGAGGAGGTGGATGGGGGTAGTGGTGCAGAGAAGGAGGATGGGGGTAGTGGTGCAGAGGAGGAGGAGAGTAGTGGGACAGAGGAGGAGGGTTGTGGTGCAGAGGAGGAGGTGGAGGGTAGTGATGCAGAGGAGGAGGATGGGGGTAGTGGTGCAGGGGAGGAGGAGGAAGAGGGTAGTGGTGCAGAGGGTGAGGAAAGTAGTGGGGTAGAGGAGGAGGGTTGTGGTGCTGAAGAGGAGGAGGGTAGTGATGCAGAGGAGGAGGAGGAGGAGGGTAGTGGTGCTGAGGAAGAGAAGGGTAGTGGTGCAGAGGAGGTTGAGGAGGGTAGTGGTGTAGAGGAGGAGGGTAGTGGTGCAGAGGAAGAGGGTAGTGGTGCAGAGGAGGAGGGTAGTGGTGCAGAAGAGGAGGAGAGTAGTGCTGCAGAGGAGGAGTAGGGTAGTGATGCAGAGGAGGAGGGTAGTGGTGCAGAGGAGGAGGCGGGTAGTGGTACAGAGGAGGAGAAGGGTAGTGGTACACAGGAGGAGGGTAGTGGTGCAGAGGAGGAGGGTAGTGGTGGAGAGGAGGAGGGTAGTGATGCAGAGGAGGTGGAGGAGGGTATTGGTGCAGAGGAGGAGGGTAGTGGTGCAGAGGAGGAGGGTAGTGGTGCAGAGAAGGAGAGTAGTGGGGCAGAGGAGGAGGGTAGTGATGCAGAAAAGGAGGGTAGTGGTGCAGAGGAGGAGGAGAGTAGTGGGGCAAAGGAAGAGGAGGGTAGTGGTGCAGAAGAGGAGGAGGGAAGTGATGCAGAAGAGGAGGGTAGTGGTGCAAAGGAGGAGGGTAGTGGTGCAGAGGAGGAGGAGGGTAGTGGTGCAGAGGAGGAGGGTAGTGGTGCAGATGAAGAGGGTAGTGGTGCAGAGGAGGAGGGTAGTGGTGCAGAGGAGGAGGGTAGTGATGCAGAAGAGCAGGAGAGTAGTGGTGCAGAGGAGGAGGGTAGTTGTGCAGAGGTGGAGGAGGGTAGTGGTGCAGAGGAGGAGGAGGGTAGTGATGCAGAGGAGGAGGAGAGTAGTGGTGCAGAGGAGGAGGGTAGTGGTGCACAGGAGGAGGAGGATAGTGGTGCAGAGGAGGAGGAGGGTAGTGGTGCAGAGGAGGAGGGTAGTGGTGCAGAGGAAGAGGGTAGTGGTGCAGAGGAGGAGGGTAGTGATGCAGAAGAGCAGGAGAGTAGTGGTGCAGAGGAGGAGGGTTGTGGTGCACAGGAGGAGGAGAATAGTTGTGCAGAGGAGGAGGAAGGTAGTGGTGAAGAGGAGGAGGGTAGTGATGCAGAGGAGGAGGGTAGTGGTGCAGAGGAGGAGGGTAGTGATGCAGAGGAGGAGGGTAGTGGTGCAGAGGAGGAGGTGGAGGGTAGTGATGCAGAGGAGGAGGATGGGGGTAGTGGTGCAGGGGAGGAGGAGGAAGAGGGTAGTGGTGCAGAGGGTGAGGAAAGTAGTGGGGTAGAGGAGGAGGGTTGTGGTGCTGAAGAGGAGGAGGGTAGTGATGCAGAGGAGGAGGAGGAGGAGGGTAGTGGTGCTGAGGAAGAGAAGGGTAGTGGTGCAGAGGAGGTTGAGGAGGGTAGTGGTGTAGAGGAGGAGGGTAGTGGTGCAGAGGAAGAGGGTAGTGGTGCAGAGGAGGAGGGTAGTGATGCAGAAGAGCAGGAGAGTAGTGGTGCAGAGGAGGAGGGTTGTGGTGCACAGGAGGAGGAGAATAGTTGTGCAGAGGAGGAGGAGGGTAGTGGTGTAGAGGAGGAGGGTAGTGGTGCAGAGGAAGAGGGTAGTGGTGCAGAGGAGGAGGGTAGTGATGCAGAAGAGCAGGAGAGTAGTGATGAAGAGGAGGAGGGTAGTGATGCAGAGGAGGAGGAGGGTAGTGGTGCAGAGGAGGAGGGTAGTGATGCAGAGGAGGAGGGTAGTGGTGCAGAGGAGAAAGTGGAGGGTAGTGATGCAGAGGAGGAAGACGGTAGTGATGCAGAGGAGGAGGATGGGGGTAGTGGTGCAGACGAGGAGGAGGAGGAGGGTAGTGGTGCAGAGGGTGAGGAAAGTAGTGGGGTAGAGGAGGAGGGTTGTGGTGCTGAAGAGGAGGAGGGTAGTGATGCAGAGGAGGAGGAGGAGGAGGGTAGTGGTGCTGAGGAGGAGAAGGGTAGTGGTGCAGAGGAGGATGAGGAGGGTAGTGCGGCTGAGGAAGAGGATAGTGGTGCAGAGGAGGAGGAGGGTAGTGGTGCAGAGGAGGAGGAGGGTAGTGATGCAAAGGAGGAGGGTTGTGGTGCAGAGGAGGAGGAGGGTAGTTGTACAGAAAAGCAGGAGGGTAGTGGTGCAGAGTAGGAGAAGGGAAGTGATGCAGAGGAGGAGGAGGGTAGTGATGCAGAAGAGGAGGAGAGTAGTGGTGCAGAGGAGGAGGGTAGTGGTGCAGAAGAAGAGGGTAGTGGTGCAGAGGAGGAAGGTAGTAATGCAGAAGAGCAGGAGAGTAGTGGTGCAGAGGAGGAGGGTAGTTGTGCAGAGGTGGAGGAGGGTAGTGGTGCAGAGGAGGAGGAGGGTAGTGATGCAGAGGAGGAGGAGAGTAGTGGTGCAGAGGAGGAGGGAAGTGGTGCACAGGAGGAGGAGGATAGTGGTGCAGAGGAGGAGGAGGGTAGTGGTGCAGAGGAGGAGGTTAGTGATGCAGAGGAGGAGGGTAGTGGTGCAGAGGAGGTGGGTAGTGGTGCAGAGGAGGAGGGAAGTGGTGCAGATGTGGAGGTGGAGGGTAGTGATGCAGAGGAGGAGGGTAGTGGTGCAGAGGAGGAGGGAAGTGGTGCAGATGTGGAGGTGGAGGGTAGTGATGCAGAGGAGGATGATGGGGGTAGTGGTGCAGAGGAGGAGGAGGAGGAGGGTAGTGGTGCAGAGGAGGAGGAGGGTAGTGGTGCAGAGGAGGAGGGTAGTGGTGCAAAGGAGGAGGAGGAGGAGATTAGTGGTGCAGAGGAGGAGGAGGGTAGTGGTGCAGAGGAGAAGGGTAGTGGTTCATAGGAGGAGAAGGGTAGTGGTGCAGAGGAGCAGGGTAGTGGTGCAGCGGAGGAGGAGGGTAGTGATGCAGAGGAGGAGGACGTAGTGGTGCAGAGGAGGAGGGTGGGGGTAGTGGCGCAGAGGAGGAGGAGGAGGAGGGTAGTGGTGCAGAGGAGGAGGAGGAGGGTAGTGGTGCAGAGGAGGAAGAGGAGGGTAGTGGTGCAGAGGAGGATGAGGAGGGTAGTGCTGCAGAGGAGGAGGAGGGTAGTGGTGCAGAGGAGGAGGAGGGTAGTGATGCAGAGGAGGAGGGTTGTGGTGCAGAGGAGGAGGAGGGTAGTGGTACAAAGGAGGAGGAGGGTAGTGGTGCAGAGGAGGAGGAGGAGGAGGGTAGTCGTGCAGAGGAGGAGGAGGTTAGTGGTGCAGAGGAGGAGGAGGGTAGTGATGCAGGGGTGGAGGAAGGTAGTGATGCAGAGAAGGAGGTTTGTGGTGCAGAGGAGGAGGGTAGTGGTGCAGAGTAGTAGGAGGGTAGTAGTGCAGAGGAGGAGGGTAGTGGTATACTGGAGGAGGAGGGTAGTTATGCAGAGGAAGAGGAAGGTAGTGGAGCAGAGGAGGAGGTGGATAGTGGTCCCGAGTAGGAGGAGGGTAGTGGTGCAGTGGAGGAAGAGGGTAGTGGTGCAGAGGAGGAGGGTAGTGGTTCAGAGGAGGAGGATGGTAGTGGTGCAGAGGAGGATGAGGGTAGTGGTGCAGAGGAGGAGGAGGGTAGTGGTGCCGAGTAGGAGGAGGGTAGTGGTGCAGAGGAGGATGAGGGTATTAGTGCAGAGGAGGAGGAGGAGGGTAGTGGTGCAGAGGAAGAAGAGGATAGTAGTGCAGAGGAGTAGGAGGGTAGTGATGCAAAAGAGGAGGGTAGTGATGCAGAAGAGGAGGGTAGTGATGCAGAGGAGGAGAAGGGTAGTGTTGCAGAGAAGGAGGAAGGTAGTGGTGCAGAGGAGGAGGAGGAGGAGGGTAGTGATGCTGAGGAGGAGGGTAGTGGTGCAGAGAAGGAGGAGGGTAGTGGTGCAGAGGAGGAGGAGGGTAGTGGTGCAGAGGAGGAGGAGGGTAGTGGTGCAGAGGAGGAGGAGGGTAGTGGTGCCGAGTAGGAGGAGGTAGTGGTGCAGAGGAGGATGAGGGTATTAGTGTAGAGGAGGAGGAGGAGGGTAGTGGTGCAGAGGAAGAAGAGGATAGTAGTGCAGAGGAGTAGAAGGGTAGCGATGCAAAGGAGGAGGAGGGTAGTGGTGCAGAGAAGGAGGAAGGTAGTGGTGCAGAGGAGGAGGAGGAGGGTAGTGGTGCTGAGGAGGAGGAGGGTAATGATGCAGATGAGTAGGAGGGTAGTGGTGCAGAGAAAGAGGAGGTTAGTGGTGCAGAGGAGGAGGAGGGTAGTGTAGCAGAGGAAGAGGATGGTAGTGATGCAGAGGAGGAGGAGGGTAGTGGTGCAGAGGAGGAGGGTAGTGGTGCAGAGAGAGTGGGTAGTGGTGCAGAGGAGGAGGAGGGTAGTGCTGCAGAGGAGGACGGTAGTGGTGCAGAGGAGGAGGAGGGTAGTGGTGCAGAGGAGGAGGAGGGTAGTGGTGCAGAGGAGGAGGGTAGTGGTGCAGAGAGAGTGGGTAGTGGTGCAGAGGAGGAGGAGGGTAGTGGTGCAGAGGAGGAGGGTAGTGGTGCAGAGAGAGTGAGTAGTGGTGCAGAGGAGGAGGAGGGTAGTGGTGCAGAGGAGGAGGAGGGTAGTGGTGCAGAGGAGAAGGAGGTGGTGCAGAGAAGTAGAGGGTAGTGTCACCACTCTCCACTACTTCCCCTCACTACTCTCCACCACTGCTACACACCACTCTCCACTACTGTCACGCACCACTCTCCGCCTCTCCACCACTGCTACACACCTCTGTCCACCACTACCACACACCACTCTCCACCACTGCCACACACCACTCTCCACCACTGTCACACACCACTCTCCACCACTGCCACACACCACTCTCCACCACTTCCACACACCACTCTCCACCACTGTCACACACCACTCTCCACCACTGTCACACACCACTCTCCACCACTGCCACACACCACTCTCCACCACTGCCACACACCACTCTCGACCACTCTCCACCACTGTCACACACCACTCTCCACCACTGCCACACACCACTCTCCACCACTGTCACACACCACTCTCCACCACTGTCACACACCACTCTCCACCACTGTCATACACCACTCTCCACCACTGTCACACACCACTCTCCACCACTGTCATACACCACTCTCCACCACTGTCATACACCACTCTCCACCACTGTCACACACCACTCTCCACCACTGTCATACACCACTCTCCACCACTGTCACACACCACTCTCGACCACTCTCCACCACTGTCACACACCACTCTCCACCACTGCCCCTCACCACTCTCCACCACTGCCACACACCACTCTCCACCACTGTCACACACCACTCTCCACCACTGTCACGCACCACTCTCCACCACTGCCACTCACCACTCTCCACCACTGTCACACACCACTCTCCACCACTGTCACACACCACTCTCCACCACTGTCACACACCACTCTCCACCACTGTCACACACCACTCTCCACCACTGCCACACACCACTCTCCACCACTGCCACACACCACTCTCCACCACTGTCACACACCACTCTACACCACTGTCACCCACCACTCTCGACCACTCTCCACCACTGTCACACACCACTCTCCACCACTGCCACACACCACTCTCCACCACTGTCACACACCACTCTCCACCACTGTCACACACCACTCTCCACCACTGTCATACACCACTCTCCACCACTGTCACACACCACTCTCGACCACTCTCCACCACTGTCACACACCACTCTCCACCACTGCCCCTCACCACTCTCCACCGCTGCCACACACCACTCTCCACCACTGTCACACACCACTCTCCACCACTGTCACACACCACTCTCCACCACTGTCACACACCACTCTCCACCACTGTCACACACCACTCTCCACCACTGCCACACACCACTCTCCACCACTGCCACACACCACTCTCCACCACTCTCCACCACTGTCACACATCACTCTCCACCACTGCCACACACCACTCTCCACCACTGCCACACACCACTCTCCACCACTGCCACACACCACTCTCCACCACTGCCACACACCACTCTCCACCACTGCCACACACCACTCTCCACCACTGTCACACACCACTCTCCACCACTGTCACACACCACTCTCCACCAGTGTCACACACCACTCTCGACCACTCTCCACCACTGCCACACACCACTCTCCACCACTGTCACACACCACTCTCCACCACTGTCACACACCACTCTCCACCACTGTCACACACCACTCTCCACCACTGCCACACACCACTCTCCACCACTGTCACACACCACTCTCCACCACTGTCACACACCACTCTCGACCACTCTCCACCACTGTCACACACCACTCTCCACCACTGTCACACACTACTCTCCACCACTGCCACACACCACTCTCCACCACTGTCACACACCACTCTCCACCACTGCCACACACCACTCTCCACCACTTCCACACACCACTCTCCACCACTGCCACACACCACTCTCCACCACTGCCACACACCACTCTCCACCACTGTCACACACCACTCTCCACCACTGCCACACACCACTCTCCACCACTGTCACACACCACTCTCCACCACTGTCACACACCACTCTCCACCACTGTCACACACCACTCTCCACCACTGCCACACACCACTCTCCACCACTGCCACACACCACTCTCCACCACTGTCACACACCACTCTCCACCACTGTCACACACCACTCTCCACCACTGTCACACACCACTCTCCACCACTGTCACACACCACTCTCGACCACTCTCCACCACTGCCACACACCACTCTCCACCACTGTCACTCACCACTCTCCACCACTGCCACACACCACTCTCCACCACTGCCACACACCACTCTCCACCACTGTCACACACCACTCTCCACCACTGTCACACACCACTCTCCACCACTGTCACACACCACTCTTCACCACTGCCCCTCACCACTCTTCACCACTGCCACACACCACTCTCCACCACTGCCACACACCACTCTCCACCACTGCCACACACCACTCTCCACCACTGCCACACACCACTCTCCACCACTGCCACTAAACACTCTCCACCACCGTCACACACCACTCTCCATCACTGTCACACACCACTCTCCACCACTGCCACTAAACACTCTCCACCACCGTCACACACCACTCTCCATCACTGTCACACACCACTCTCCACCAATGCCACTAAACACTCTCCACCACCGTCACACACCACTCTCCATCACTGTCACACACCACTCTCCACCACTGCCACACACCACTCTCCACCACTGCCACACACCACTCTCCACCACTGTCACACACCACTCTCCACCACTGTCACACACCACTCTTCACCACTGCCACACACCACTCTCCACCACTGCCACACACCACTCTCCACCACTGCCACACACCACTCTCCACCACTGTCACACACCACTCTCCATCACTGTCACACACCACTCTCCACCACTGTCACACACCACTCTCCACCACTGCCACACACCACTCTCCACCACTGCCACACACCACTCTCCACCACTGCCACACACCACTCTCCATCACTGCCACACACCACTCTCCACCACTGTCACACACCACTCTCCACCACTGCCACACACCACTCTCCACCACTGCCACTAAACACTCTCCACCACCGTCACACACCACTCTCCATCACTGTCACACACCACTCTCCACCACTGCCACACACCACTCTCCACCACTGCCACACACCACTCTCCACCACTGCCACACACCACTCTCCACCACTGTCACACACCACTCTCCACCACTGTCACACACCACTCTTCACCACTGCCCCTCACCACTCTTCACCACTGCCACACACTACTCTCCACCACTTCCACACTCTACTCTCCACCACTGTCACGCACCACTCTCCACCACTGTCACACACCACTCTCCACCACTGCCACACACAACTATCCACCACTGTCACACACCACTCTTCACCACTGTCACACATCACTCTCCACCACTGTCACACACCACTCTCCTCCACTGCCCTTCACCACTCCCCACCACTGCCACACACCACTCTCCACCACTGTCACACACCACTCTCCACCACTGCCTCACACCACTCTCCTCCACTGCCCTTCACCACTCCCCATCACTGTCACACACCACTCTCCATCACTGTCACACACCACTCTCCGTCACTGCCACACACCATTCCCACCACTGCCACACACCACTCTCCATCACTGCCACACACCACTCTCCACCACTGTCACACACCACTCTCCACCACTGTCACACACCACTCTCCACTACTGTCACACACCACTCTCCACCACTGTCACACACCACTCTCCACCACTGTCACACACCACTCTCCATCACTGTCACACACCACTCTCCGTCACTGCCACACACCATTCCCACCACTGTCACACACCACTCTCCATCACTGCCACACACCACTCTCCATCACTGTCACTCACCACTCTCCACCACTGTCACACACCACTCTCCACCACTGTCACACACCACTCTCCACCACTGCCACTCACCACTCTCCACTACTGTCACACACCCCTCTCCACCACTGTCACACACCACTCTCCACCACTGTCACACACCACTCTCCACTACTGCCACACACCACTCTCCATCACTGTCACACACCACTCTCCACCACTGTTACACACCACTCTCCACCACTGTCACACACCACTCTCCATCACTGCCACACACCACTCTCCATCACTGGCACACACCACTCTCCACCACTGCCACTCACCACTCTCCACTACTGTCACACACCCCTCTCCACTACTGTCACACACCACTCTCCACCACTGCCACTCACCACTCTCCACCACTGTCACACACCACTCTCCACCACTGTCACACACCACTCTCCACCACTGTCACACACCACTCTCCACCACTGCCACACACCACTCTCCACCACTGTCACACACCACTCTCGACCACTCTCCACCACTGTCACACACCACTCTCCACCACTGCCACACACCACTCTCCACCACTGTCACACACCACTCTCCACCACTGTCACACACCACTCTCCACCACTGTCACACACCACTCTCCACCACTGCCACACACCACTCTCCACCACTGTCACACACCACTCTCGACCACTCTCCACCACTGTCACACACCACTCTCCACCACTGCCACACACCACTCTCCACCACTGTCACACACCACTCTCCACCACTGTCACACACCACTCTCGACCACTCTCCACCACTGCCACACACCACTCTCCACCACTGTCACACACCACTCTCCACCACTGTCACACACCACTCTCCACCACTGTCACACACCACTCTCCACCACTGTCACACACCACTCTCCACCACTGTCACACATCACTCTCCATCACTGTCACACACCACTCTCTACCACTGTCACACACCACTCTCCACCACTGTCACACACCACTCTCCACCACTGTCACACACCACTCTCCACCACTGTCACACACCACTCTCCACCACTGTCACACATCACTCTCCATCACTGTCACACACCACTCTCTACCACTGTCACACACCACTCTCCACCACTGCCACACACCACTCTCCACCACTGCCACACACCACTCTCCATCACTGCCACACACCACTCTCCACTACTGTCACACACCACTCTCCACCACTGTCACTCACCACTCTCCACCACTGCCCCTCACCACTCTCCACTACTGTCACACACCACTCTCCATCACTGTCACACACCACTCTCCGTAACTGCCACACACCATTCCCATCACTGTCAAACACCACTCTCCACCACTGCCACACACCACTCTCCACCACTGTCACACAACACTCCACCACTGTCACACACCACTCTCCATCACTGCCACACACCACTCTCCACTACTGGCACACACCACTCTCCACCACTGTCACACACCACTCTCCACCACTGCCACACACCACTCTCCACCACTGTCACACACCACTCTCCACCACTGTCACACACCACTCTCCACCACTGTCACACACTACTCTCCTCCACTGTCACACACCACTCTCCACCACTGTCACACACTACTCTCCACCACTGTCACACACTACTCTCCACCACTGCCACACACCACTCTCCACCACTGTCACACACCACTCTCCACCACTGTCACACACCACTCTCCACCACTGCCACACACCACTCTCCACCACTGCCACACACCACTCTCCACCACTGTCACACACCACTCTCCACCACTGCCACACACACCACTCTCCACTACTGCCACACACCACTCTCCACCACTGTCACACACCACTCTCCACCACTGTCACACACCACTCTCCACCACTGTCACACACCACTCTCCACCACTGCCTCACACCACTCTCCTCCACTGCCCTTCACCACTCCCCATCACTGTCACACACCACTCTCCATCACTGTCACACACCACTCTCCGTCACTGCCACACACCATTCCCACCACTGCCACACACCACTCTCCATCACTGCCACACACCACTCTCCACCACTGTCACTCACCACTCTCCACCACTGTCACACACCACTCTCCACCACTGTCACACACCACTCTCCACTACTGCCACACACCACTCTCCATCACTGCCACACACCACTCTCCACCACTGTCACTCACCACTCTCCACCACTGCCCCTCACCACTCTCCACTACTGCCACACACCACTCTCCACCACTGCCACACACCACTCTCCACCACTGTCACACACCACTCTCCACCACTGTCACACACCACTCTCCACCACTGCCCCTCACCACTCTCCACTACTGCCACACACCACTCTCCATCACTGTCAAACACCACTCTCCATCACTGCCACACACCACTCTCCATCACTGCCACACACCACTCTCCACTACTGGCACACACCACTCTCCACCACTGTCACTCACCACTCTCCACCACTGTCACACACCACTCTCCACCACTGCCCCTCACCACTCTCCACTACTGCCACACACCACTCTCCATCACTGTCAAACACCACTCTCCATCACTGCCACACACCACTCTCCATCACTGCCACACACCACTCTCCATCACTGCCACACACCACTCTCCACCACTGTCACTCACCACTCTCCACCACTGTCACACACCACTCTCCATCACTGCCACACACCACTCTCCACTACTGGCACACACCACTCTCCACCACTGCCACACACCACTCTCCACCACTGTCACACACCACTCTCCACCACTGTCACACACCACTCTCCACCACTGTCACACACCACTCTCCACCACTGTCACACACCACTCTCCACCACTGTCACACACCACTCTCCACCACTGTCACACACCACTCTCCACCACTGCCACACACCACTCTCCACCACTGTCACACACCACTCTCCACCACTGTCACACACCACTCTCCACCACTGCCACACACCACTCTCCACCACTGTCACACACCACTCTCCACCACTGTCACACACCACTCTCCACCACTGCCACACACCACTCTCCACCACTGTCACACACCACTCTCCACCACTGTCACACACCACTCTCCACCACTGTCACACACCACTCTTCACCACTGCCCCTCACCACTCTTCACCACTGCCACACACCACTCTCCACCACTGCCACACACCACTCTCCACCACTGCCACACACCACTCTCCACCACTGCCACACACCACTCTCCACCACTGCCACTAAACACTCTCCACCACCGTCACACACCACTCTCCATCACTGTCACACACCACTCTCCACCACTGCCACTAAACACTCTCCACCACCGTCACACACCACTCTCCATCACTGTCACACACCACTCTCCACCAATGCCACTAAACACTCTCCACCACCGTCACACACCACTCTCCATCACTGTCACACACCACTCTCCATCACTGCCACACACCACTCTCCACCACTGCCACACACCACTCTCCACCACTGTCACACACCACTCTCCACCACTGTCACACACCACTCTTCACCACTGCCACACACCACTCTCCACCACTGCCACACACCACTCTCCACCACTGCCACACACCACTCTCCACCACTGTCACACACCACTCTCCATCACTGTCACACACCACTCTCCACCACTGTCACACACCACTCTCCACCACTGCCACACACCACTCTCCACCACTGCCACACACCACTCTCCACCACTGCCACACACCACTCTCCATCACTGCCACACACCACTCTCCACCACTGTCACACACCACTCTCCACCACTGCCACACATCACTCTCCACCACTGCCACTAAACACTCTCCACCACCGTCACACACCACTCTCCATCACTGTCACACACCACTCTCCACCACTGCCACACACCACTCTCCACCACTGCCACACACCACTCTCCACCACTGCCACACACCACTCTCCACCACTGTCACACACCACTCTCCACCACTGTCACACACCACTCTTCACCACTGCCCCTCACCACTCTTCACCACTGCCACACACTACTCTCCACCACTTCCACACTCTACTCTCCACCACTGTCACGCACCACTCTCCACCACTGTCACACACCACTCTCCACCACTGCCACACACAACTATCCACCACTGTCACACACCACTCTTCACCACTGTCACACATCACTCTCCACCACTGTCACACACCACTCTCCTCCACTGCCCTTCACCACTCCCTACCACTGCCACACACCACTCTCCACCACTGTCACACACCACTCTCCACCACTGCCTCACACCACTCTCCTCCACTGCCCTTCACCACTCCCCATCACTGTCACACACCACTCTCCATCACTGTCACACACCACTCTCCGTCACTGCCACACACCATTCCCACCACTGCCACACACCACTCTCCATCACTGCCACACACCACTCTCCACCACTGTCACACACCACTCTCCACCACTGTCACACACCACTCTCCACTAATGTCACACACCACTCTCCACCACTGTCACACACCACTCTCCACCACTGTCACACACCACTCTCCATCACTGTCACACACCACTCTCCGTCACTGCCACACACCATTCCCACCACTGTCACACACCACTCTCCATCACTGCCACACACCACTCTCCATCACTGTCACTCACCACTCTCCACCACTGTCACACACCACTCTCCACCACTGTCACACACCACTCTCCACCACTGCCACTCACCACTCTCCACTACTGTCACACACCCCTCTCCACCACTGTCACACACCACTCTCCACCACTGTCACACACCACTCTCCACTACTGCCACACACCACTCTCCATCACTGTCACACACCACTCTCCACCACTGTTACACACCACTCTCCACCACTGTCACACACCACTCTCCATCACTGCCACACACCACTCTCCATCACTGCCACACACCACTCTCCACCACTGCCACTCACCACTCTCCACTACTGTCACACACCACTCTCCACCACTGTCACACACCACTTTCCACCACTGCCACACACCACTCTCCACCACTGTCACACACCACTCTCGACCACTCTCCACCACTGTCACACACCACTCTCCACCACTGCCACACACCACTCTCCACCACTGTCACACACCACTCTCCACCACTGTCACACACCACTCTCCACCACTGTCACACACCACTCTCCACCACTGCCACACACCACTCTCCACCACTGTCACACACCACTCTCGACCACTCTCCACCACTGTCACACACCACTCTCCACCACTGCCACACACCACTCTCCACCACTGTCACACACCACTCTCCACCACTGTCACACACCACTCTCGACCACTCTCCACCACTGCCACACACCACTCTCCACCACTGTCACACACCACTCTCCACCACTGTCACACACCACTCTCCACCACTGTCACACACCACTCTCCACCACTGTCACACACCACTCTCCACCACTGTCACACATCACTCTCCATCACTGTCACACACCACTCTCTACCACTGTCACACACCACTCTCCACCACTGTCACACACCACTCTCCACCACTGTCACACACCACTCTCCACCACTGTCACACACCACTCTCCACCACTGTCACACATCACTCTCCATCACTGTCACACACCACTCTCTACCACTGTCACACACCACTCTCCACCACTGCCACACACCACTCTCCACCACTGCCACACACCACTCTCCATCACTGCCACACACCACTCTCCACTACTGTCACACACCACTCTCCACCACTGCCCCTCACCACTCTCCACTACTGTCACACACCACTCTCCATCACTGTCACACACCACTCTCCGTAACTGCCACACACCATTCCCATCACTGTCAAACACCACTCTCCACCACTGCCACACACCACTCTCCACCACTGTCACACAACACTCCACCACTGTCACACACCACTCTCCATCACTGCCACACACCACTCTCCACTACTGGCACACACCACTCTCCACCACTGTCACACACCACTCTCCACCACTGCCACACACCACTCTCCACCACTGTCACACACCACTCTCCACCACTGTCACACACCACTCTCCACCACTGTCACACACTACTCTCCTCCACTGTCACACACCACTCTCCACCACTGTCACACACTACTCTCCACCACTGTCACACACTACTCTCCACCACTGCCACACACCACTCTCCACCACTGTCACACACCACTCTCCACCACTGTCACACACCACTCTCCACCACTGCCACACACCACTCTCCACCACTGCCACACACCACTCTCCACCACTGTCACACACCACTCTCCACCACTGCCACACACACCACTCTCCACTACTGCCACACACCACTCTCCACCACTGTCACACACCACTCTCCACCACTGTCACACACCACTCTCCACCACTGTCACACACCACTCTCCACCACTGCCTCACACCACTCTCCTCCACTGCCCTTCACCACTCCCCATCACTGTCACACACCACTCTCCATCACTGTCACACACCACTCTCCGTCACTGCCACACACCATTCCCACCACTGCCACACACCACTCTCCATCACTGCCACACACCACTCTCCACCACTGTCACTCACCACTCTCCACCACTGTCACACACCACTCTCCACCACTGTCACACACCACTCTCCACTACTGCCACACACCACTCTCCATCACTGCCACACACCACTCTCCACCACTGTCACTCACCACTCTCCACCACTGCCCCTCACCACTCTCCACTACTGCCACACACCACTCTCCACCACTGCCACACACCACTCTCCACCACTGTCACACACCACTCTCCACCACTGTCACACACCACTCTCCACCACTGCCCCTCACCACTCTCCACTACTGCCACACACCACTCTCCATCACTGTCAAACACCACTCTCCATCACTGCCACACACCACTCTCCATCACTGCCACACACCACTCTCCACTACTGGCACACACCACTCTCCACCACTGTCACTCACCACTCTCCACCACTGTCACACACCACTCTCCACCACTGCCCCTCACCACTCTCCACTACTGCCACACACCACTCTCCATCACTGTCAAACACCACTCTCCATCACTGCCACACACCACTCTCCATCACTGCCACACACCACTCTCCATCACTGCCACACACCACTCTCCACCACTGTCACTCACCACTCTCCACCACTGTCACACACCACTCTCCATCACTGCCACACACCACTCTCCACTACTGGCACACACCACTCTCCACCACTGCCACACACCACTCTCCACCACTGTCACACACCACTCTCCACCACTGTCACACACCACTCTCCACCACTGTCACACACCACTCTCCACCACTGTCACACACCACTCTCCACCACTGTCACACACCACTCTCCACCACTGTCACACACCACTCTCCACCACTGCCACACACCACTCTCCACCACTGTCACACACCACTCTCCACCACTGTCACACACCACTCTCCACCACTGCCACACACCACTCTCCACCACTGTCACACACCACTCTCCACCACTGTCACACACCACTCTCCACCACTGCCACACACCACTCTCCATCACTGCCACACACCACTCTCCACCACTGCCACTCACCACTCTCCACCACTGTCACACACCACTCTCCACCACTGTCACACACCACTCTCCACCACTGTCACACACCACTCTTCACCACTGTCACACACCACTCTCCACCACTGTCACTCACCACTCTCCACCACTGTCACACACCACTCTCCACCACTGTCACACACCACTCTCCACCACTGTCACACACCACTCTCCACCACTGCCACACACCACTCTCCACCACTGTCACACACCACTCTCCACCACTGCCACACATCACTCTCCACTACTGCCACACACCACTCTCCACCACTGCCATACACCACTCTCCAACACTGTCACACACCACTCTCCACCACTGTCACACATCACTCTCCACCACTGTCACACACCACTCTCCACCACTGTCACACACCACTCTCCACAACTGCCACTCACTACTCTCCACCACTGCCACTCACCACTCTCCACCACTGCCACTCACCACTCTCCACCACTGTCACACACCACTCTCCACTACTGCCACACACCACTCTCCACCACTGTCACACACCACTCACCACCACTGCCACACACCACTCTCCACTACTGGCACACACCACTCTCCACCACTGTCACACACCACTCTCCACCACTGCCACTCACCACTCTCCACCACTGTCACACACCACTCTCCATCACTGTCACACACCACTCTCCACCACTGTCACACACCACTCTCCACCACTGTCACACACCACTCTCCATCACTGTCACACACCACTCTCCACCACTGTCACACACCACTCTCCACCACTGTCACACAACACTCTCCATCACTGTCACACACCACTCTCCACCACTGTCACACAACACTCTCCACCACTGCCACACAACACTCTCTACCACTGTCACTCACCACTCTCCACCACTGCCACATACCACTCTCCACCACTGCCACACACCACTCTCCACCACTGCCACACACCACTCTCCACCACTGCCACTCACCACTCTCCACCACTGCCACACACCACTCTCCACCACTGCCACACACCACTCTCCACCACTGCCACTCACCACTCTCCACCACTGCCACACACCACTCTCCACCACTGCCACACACCACTCTCCACCACTGCCACACACCACTCTCCACCACTGCCACTCACCACTCTCCACCACTGCCACTCACCACTCTCCACCACTGCCACACACCACTCTCCACCACTGTCACACACCACTCTCCACCACTGCCACACATCACTCTCCACTACTGCCACACACCACTCTCCACCACTGCCACACACCACTCTCCACCACTGTCACACACCACTCTCCACCACTGTCACACATCACTCTCCACCACTGTCACACATCACTCTCCACCACTGTCACACATCACTCTCCACCACTGTCACACATCACTCTCCACCACTGTCACACATCACTCTCCACCACTGTCACACATCACTCTCCACCACTGTCACACACCACTCTCCACCACTGTCACACACCACTCTCCACCACTGTCACACATCACTCTCCACCACTGTCACACACCACTCTCCACCACCGTCACACACCACTCTCCACCACTGCCACACACCACTCTCCACCACTGTCACACACCACTCTCCACCACTCCACCTTCCGTAATCTTCCTACTCCTACCTTAAACTTCCTTCTCGTTCCTGCCTTCCTTATTTTTCCTAATCCTTCTATGTTCTTCAACCATCAATATCCACTAACAACAACCAACAGCCACCACCAACACCTTCTCCTCCTCGACCTTCTCATTCTTCCTCCTCGACCTTCTCCTTCCTCCTCGACCTTCTCCTCTTTCTTCCTTGACCTTCTCCTTCCTCCTCGACCTTCTCCTTCCTCCTCGATCTTCTCCTTCCTCCTCGACCTTCTCCTTCCTCCTCGACCTTCTCCTTCCTCCTCGACCTTCTCCTACGTCCTCGACCTTCTCCTTCCTCCTCGACCTTCTCCTTCCTCCTCGACCTTCTCCTCTTTCTTCATTGACCTTCTCCTTCCTCTTCGACCTTCTCCTTCCTCCTCGACCTTCTCCTTCCTCCTCGACCTTCTCCTTCCTCTTCGACCTTCTCCTTCCTCCTCGACCTCCTCCTGCCTCCTCTTTCTCCTCCTTACTCCTCCTCCTTCCTCCTCGACCTCCTCCTCTAACTACAACAACCAACCACCATTACTATCAGTGCTCAACTGCAGGCCATTCTGGCGTGTTTGTAGGAAGTACGTCATGACGACAAAGATGTTTTTGTATTTGTCGATAGCCGAGGAGCACTTGAGTCCTTAAACAGTCGAAATCCAGTCTTCATGTCCATAGTTGAGGAGTGTAAGAAAAGGATAACTGAGATACAGCTGAAAGGTCACAATGTGAAGTTCATGTGGATTCCATCTCATGTTGGAATAGTGCTCAACGAGGTGGCAGATGACTTGGCCAAACGTGCCACATCAAAACCACAAGTTGACATTGAATGCGAATTCACAATGAGACAAATAAGAAGCAAAATCAGAAATATTCAGCCACAGGCAGAAGTGGCGAGGAGAGGTATAATGTATGAGGGAAGTCAAACCATGCAACACTACATGTACGTGAGTCAAAACACCCATTTCACTTATGGCAAAAGGAGAAATGCTTGAAGTGACTGTGCACATGCGGCTCAGGCTTGGGTACAAATATTACTGGGAATATGGGATAGGTGTTCATGATAATGACACGAAGTGTCAACTATGTGGTATGTTAAGGTCTCACACCCTGGCCCATTATGTTCTTGATTGTCCGTTGATTAATGTATATAGAAACACTGAGATAAGGACTGTTCCTGAACAAATAGCCTGGATGTGTCACAACGGAAAGGTTGATGATATTCTGGAGAGATATAAGAATTTTGCACCAAGACTGTAATCTTTTGTTGAATTATCTGCATGTCTCTTGCAAATTGTCTATACAGTATACCTAAGTCATAAAAGTATTTGTGTGTACGTCTGATACCATACTACTTGTGTAAAGGAGGAAATGTATATGTTTATCTCTCAGAATGTTCGGTAATATGTTTATTGTTTGTGATGTGTGTCTATATATGTATGAACACGTTGTACTGAACGGGGTGAGAATAGCTTGAGCTACCTCATCCCTTTGTGAGTATTTTACCTCAATAAACTTATTTCAATTTCAATTTCAACTACTATCAATAACCATAACCATCAATAACCATCAACCTTAACAATCATCAACAACCACAACAATCAACCACCACTACTATCAACAACAACCATAAACCAACACCAACCACAACAATCAACCACCCCTACCACCAACAACAATCAAACACCACTACTGCCAAATATAATCAACCACCACTACCACAAAATACAACAATCAACCACCAATATCACGAACCTCAACAACTACCAGTACAGTCAACCACAAACGACCACAACCACCATCTACCACTGCCCTCAACCACTACTATCAACAACCACTACCATTAACCACAACTATCAACCACCAACAACCATAAACCACCACCAACAACCTCAACAATCAACCACCACTACCACCAACAATCAACCACCACTACCACCAACAATCAACCACCACTACCACCAACAATCAACCACCACTACCACCAACAATCAACCACCACTACCACCAACAATCAACCACCACTACCACCAACAATCAACCACCACTACCACCAACAATCAACCACCACTACCACCAACAATCAACCACCACTACCACCAAACAACACAATAAACCACCACCCACGCGAACTATAACCAACAATCGCCACTACATAAAGTACAACAATCAACCACTACCATCACGAACCACAACAACCATCACTGCAATTAACCCCCCAACCACACCCATCAACCTCCACAACAATCAACCACCACAACCATCAACCACCACAACCATCAACCACCACAATAATTAACCACCACAACCATCAACCACCACAACCATTAACCACCACAACAATCAACCACCACAACCATTAACCACCACAACAATCAACCACCACAACCATTAACCACCACAACAATCAACCCCCACAACCATTAACCACCACAACAATCAACCACCACAACCATTAACCACCACAACAATCAACCACCACAACCATCAACCACCACAACCATCAACCACCACAATAATTAACCCCCACAACCATTAACCACAACAACAATCAACCCCCACAATAATTAACCACCACAACCATCACCCACCACAACCATTACCCACCACAACAATCAACCACCACAACAATCAACCACCACAACCATCAACCACCACAACCATCACCCACCACAACAATCAACCACCACAATAATCAACCACCAAAACCATCATCCATCACAACAATCAACCACCACAACCATCAACCACCACAACAATTAACCACCACAACCATCAACAAACACTACCATCAACCACCGCAACCATCAAAACCAACCACAACTATTAACCACCACTAGAACCAACCACTACCACCAACAATAAACATCACCCACCACTGCCACCAATCACAACCTACCACCACAGCCACCAACCACAACCCAGCAACAATTCCACCACCACTACCATGGATTCTCCATTAAGTGAAAGTAATGAATAAAATATTTTTAACCTACCTTTTATTATGCTTCAGTTTTATTTCTAGTATATGTAGAAATATATTTTTTAAATATTTCTACATTTTTTATATATATTCCATCAATCAGGAAAACGATTTTTATGCAACATTTAAGGTTGCGACACGGTCTCAAAATTGTTTAGCCAAAGTTGTGCAGTAAGTTGTGGCAACTTATTTACAACCACACAATAACGTAGCTCATACATGAAAACAAACGTTGTCACACCTGGCTACTCTCCCCACCCACACCTGTAGATGAGAGGAAACACGGAAGCCCACACCTGGCTACTCTCCCTCCCCACACCTGCACATGAGAGGGAACACTAAAGCCCACACCTGGCTACTCTCCCTCCCCACACCTGCACATGAGAGGGAACACTAAAGCCCACACCTGGCTACGCTCCCGACCCACACCTGTAGATGAGAGGGAACACGGAAGCCCATACCTGGCTACTCTTCCGACCCACACCTGCACATGAGAGGGAACACGGAAGCCCACACCTGGCTACTTTCCCGACCCACACCTGCACATGAGAGGGAACACTAAAGCCCACACCTGACTACTCTCCCCACCCACACCTGCACATGAGAGGGAACATGGAAGCCCACACCTGGCTACTCTCCCCACCCACACCTGTCTATGTCACACACTCATGCCAAAGAAAACTTATATCAAGTAAATCTAGCTTGTATTAAGCAAGACAATGTTGGGCTAAATATTGATCAGTGTTATCTTATAAGCAGTGAAGCTTGCTTAATGAATATTCTTGGTCGCTAAACGGTGCTCAAAGTTACTCAAGAAGCCTTATAAGTTCTCTAATTCATGACTTTTAATGTAAAAATATTTTTGCAACCACCGGAAGCACTGTGAATTAAACAACTGAGTTACAGATATTCACGTGTTAAGATGTAGTCAATACGTACAGGTGAGTGACGTGCCAGAGAAGTCCAGGAGACTATACCCTCCACTTGAGGGAGGATACAGCTGAGCCGCCAGGTGGCAGCACCAGTCTATGGTGGGGTCGTCATCAGTGAGGCCCCGCCTGATGGTCAGGTCGAGTATCCATCCCTGGTACGGCAGAGTGTCCAGGGTGTCCGGGTCCACGTAGCCCGTGGCGTCCAAGGTGTCCGGGTCCACGTAGCCCGTGGCGTCCAGGGTGTCCGGGTCCACGTAGCCCGTGGCGTCCAGGGTGTCCGGGTCCACGTAGCCCGTGGCGTCCAGGGTGTCCGGGTCCACGTCGCCCGTGGCGTCCAGGAGAATGGCTGAAGACATACACTGAGATACAGTCACTGCCGTTACTGGTATGTTCTAAGATATAACAAGAAGACATACTGAGCCATCCACTCACCTTACTGCTGGGTTTATTACCTGATGACAAGTCCGTATTTTGGACAGTATTAATAGCATCTAAACTATGTATTAATAGCTTTTAAAAGCCACGGTCAAGGTCATCTGTATCAATGGTCAAGGTCACAGTCAAGGTCATCTGTATCAATGGTCAAGGTCATCTGTATCAATGGTCAAGGTCACAGTCAAGGTCATCTGTATCAATGGTCAAGGTCATCTGTATCAATGGTCAAGGTCATCTGTATCAATGGTCAAGGTCATCTGTATCAATGGTCAAGGTCATCTGTATCAATGGTCAAGGTCATCTGTATCAATGGTCAAGGTCATCTGTATCATGGTCAAGGTCACAGTCAAGGTTAGTTGTATCAATGGTCAAGGTCACAGTCAAGGTTATCTGTATCAATTGTCAAGGTCACAGTCCAGGTTATCTGTATCAATTGTCAAGGTCACAGTCAAGGTCATCTGTGTCAATGGTCAAGGTTATCTGTATCAATTGTCAAGGTCATCTGTATCAATGGTCAAGGTCATCTGTATCAATGGTCAAGGTCACAGTCAAGGTCATCTGGACCAAGTATCAAGGTAACAGGGATAGATGGGTCACCTGAATTAGCGATCAAAGTTACAGAAGGTCTAATTAACCAAGGATCAAGGTCACAGTGAAATGTCATCTTAAACAGGAATTAGGTCACAGTGAAAGGTCATCTTGAACAGGAATTAGGTCACAGTGAAAGGTGATTTTGGGCAGGAATTAGTTCACAGTGTAAGGTCATCTTGAACAAGAATTAGGTCACACTGAAAGGTCATTTTAAACAGGAATTAGGTCACAGTGAAAGGTCATCCTGAACAGGAATTAGGTCACAGTGAAAGGTCATCTTGAACAGGAATTAGGTCACAGTGAAAGGAGATCTGTACCACGAGTCAAAGTCAAAGTGGTAAGTCATCTGAACCAAAAGTTTGGCGTCGCTAAATACTTCATGAAATTATTTATGCACAAGAATATATACAGCAGCGGAATGTTTCGAACATTTATTATTCATGGAGTAGTCGCCCTTAATGAGTCTATATTTGTAATCAAAGTAGAAGGTTTGTCACCCTTAGGGTGACTATATTTGTAAACAATATAAGGTATTTGTCACCCTTAAGGTGACTATATTTGTAAACAGTATAAGGTGTTTGTCACCCTTAAGGTGACTATATTTGTAAACAATATAAGGTGTTTGTCGCTCTTAAGGTGACTATATTTGTAAACAATATAAGGTGTTTGTCGCCCTTAAGGTGACTATATTTGTAAACAATATCAGGTGTTTGTCACCCTTAAGGTGACTATATTTGTAAACAATATAAGGTGTTTGTCGCTCTTAAGGTGACTATATTTGTAAACAATATAAGGTTTTTGTCACCCTTAAGGTGACTATAATTGTAAACAATGTAAGGTGTTTGTCACCCTTAAGGTGACTATATTTGTAAACAATATAAGGTGTTTGTCACCCTTAAGGTGACTATACTTGTAAACAATATAAGGTGTTTGTCGCTCTTAAGGTGACTATATTTGTAAACAATATAAGGTGTTTGTCACCCTTAAGGTGACTATATTTGTAAACAATATAAGGTGTTTGTCGCTCTTAAGGTGACTATATTTGTAAACAATATAAGGTGTTTGTCACCCTTAAGGTGACTATATTTGTAAACAATATAAGGTGTTTGTCGCTCTTAAGGTGACTATATTTGTAAACAATATCAGGTGTTTGTCACCCTTAAGGTGACTATATTTGTAAACAATATCAGGTGTTTGTCTCCCTTAAGGTGACTATATTTGTAAACAATATAAGGTGTTTGTCACCCTTAAGGTGACTATATTTGTAAACAATATAAGGTGTTTGTCTCCCTTAAGGTGATTATGTTTGTAAACAATATAAGGAATCTTTCGTCCATAAGGTTGTAAACATATATGTAAACAATGTAAATCTGAATTACTATATTAAACATGACGAATGAAGCCCTTTGCGTAATTTTGGTATTAATAAATAACCCTAAAATTATGGTGGAAAATATGAATATTTACCAAGACGCTGCAGGTGAGGAAGGTGAGGCAGGTGACGGATGAGGACGGTCAGTTGGTGTGGTGTGAGGCGCAGGGTGAGGCTCTTGAGGGTGGGAGGCAGGAGGGGTATGACTGCCTCAGACAAGCGACCATCAAACTCCTCTAAGGTACACTTACTGCCGGGGGCTGTCAGCCTCTCCATACATTGTTTTGGTATAGCACATCTCTCTTTGCTGTATAAAGTATAGTCAAGCCCTAAGGATATGGTTACCCTCATTTTTGCCAGCACAGACAGTGTAGACAGACACTGCTTTAGTTGGGGTGTATCGTTTATGTTTAGGTAAATGTTCTTAGGTGTCACCTTCTCAAGAACAAGCGGCAGGACAACCCACGAGTCAACACTCACTATTCTCCACTCTTGTTCTGTACACAGCTTCTCACACACGGCTTGGATGACGTGCTCACTCCCGCGGGACTCTGCTACATGCTTCAACAGCTCGTCAGTCTCATGTGTAACCATCTTGCACAGGTCAATTATGTGAGTAATGAACCTGTGCTCTACTCCCCGGGCACACAGCACCCCGGTAGTGCTGACTAAAATGTTCTGCCATCTGGGGTGCTCCTTAAACTCTTGTTGCACATCGCTAATATCAAACTTTGACCCTCTCAGGTGATCTCCCAAGGAGCGTTTTTCCTTTCGTACAACATCCACCAAGAGGTCAACGATTATAGACCTGTCTCCTGACACACGGTGTGATGCTGGATCACCACGGTCTTGCTCAGCCCTCAACAAGAGATCGACCAGCCTCCTGCTGGCACAATACTTCTGGTATCTGGCGTGAAAATAGCCAATCACCCACACCACAACATCCACCAAGAGGTCAATGATTATAGAGCTTTCCCCTGACCCACGGTGTGATGCTGGATCACCTCGGTCTTGCTCAGCCCTCAACAAGAGATCGACCAGCCCCCTGCTGGCACAATACTCCTGGTACCTGGCGTGAAAATAGCCAAACACCCACAACACATTGAGGCCCCGACGGTAGCTGGTTCTTGTGAAATAGTTGGACAAGACCTCCTCCTGCGGCACTCCCAGAGTGTCACACTTCTCCCTAATCTCCGCTTCCGTCTCCGGCCAAAGGTCGTACTCCTGCCTCTGGATCCCTCTTAAACTAATCTCTTCTAAGAACCTCAAAAACTTTTTCACATTTTCGTCACATTTTCCTTTGGGGTCAGCCACATGTTTGTCTGTAAGTCTGGACACCAGTTTGCTGGTTATGAAGCCATGAATCTTCTCGTAGACTTGAGTGTTTGTGGTGAGATTGTTAAATTCTTCTGGAGCCTCGACACACAGCAGCGCCAACAAGGTCAAGGTGAGTGGAGTGTTGAGGTACTCACCCAGGAACTGACTCATCTGCTCCAGCCGCTGGGTAAACCTCCCTGTGATGACACTCCGTTGGCTCTCTTCCTCCACCAGCACCTTGATGGTTCTCTCGGCGAACTCCACGCGACGTTCTGGAGTGATGCCCAAGACGAGGATGTTGCAGCGAGGTCTGGTGTCTGGGACGAGCTGTGACAGTTGTTGGTCCCACGCCGGCCGTGTGGTTATCACCAACCTCACATCCTTGCCAGGCAGGTGCAACAGCTCCTTCACCAGCCTTCCTGAATGGTCGTTGACCTCGTCGTAGCCGTCAATCAGGACTAATATATTTAAGCTCAAGATTATCTCCTTAAACAGCTGGAAGTCGGCACCAGAATCACGAAGTGTTTGAGGCAGCAACTGGCGGAGGAGATCATAGAAGGTATTAAGATGTGAGTCCCTGCACTGTACATAAAAAACGAGGTCCACAGTGCCCAGGTGACGTATGGCAGCAGGGTCCTCTACCCACTTCTCGAGGATGAGCTTGAGTAAAGTTGTCTTGCCCATACCACCTTCCCCCGTCAGGAGGACACACTGAGGGACTCTTCCATCCTCTCGTCTCATGCTCAAGATGTCTTCAAAGTTCATATCCTGACCCTTGGCAGCGTGGGAGGGTCTTGTCCCTATGACAGGATCTTCAAGGAGTCGTAGTCGTGTAAAAGCAAGACTTGGGTTGTAGTTAATGTTGAGGAGGAGCCAGGGTGCGGGAACAATCTGGTACAGCAGTTTATACCCGTCAGTGAGCTCCTGCTTGCTCATCTGCTTAACCTCTTCTGTGATGTGGCTTTTGAACATCTTAATCTCCTTGCGGAGCTGAGGCAAGTACGCCACATCTGAGGGATCCAGCTGCTCTCTGACCTTCGCTAGCAGACCACCAAAATACTTGGTGACATCTCTGTTCACGTGGTCTACATCCTGGCTGTTTGTCCTACACCGGACGCCGGCCTCAGCCAGCATCTTGGCCAATAAGTCACTGAGCTCCGTCAGTGTTGACGTAAGATCCTGCTCTGACATTCTCACATTATCATGGGCCAACGTGTTTCGGTGTTGCTTCAGGCTGTAAATGAGGTGGTCAAGTGATGATCCCTGAGGCCCTGGAGTGGTCCACGTGGGGTCATTCATCTCAGCCAGACCACACACACGTTGCAGGAGTTTATACAACAGGGTGATGTCAAAAGTAGCCGCGTCAGGGGAAGCTTCGAGTTTATCCCTCTGTTGAGCATCGAAGACACGCCTGTACTGAGCATTGGTATACCCCAAGTCCTGAGTGAGGTAAGTCACTACTGGGAAGGTGCCCCGGTACGACCACATAAACACACTTGCTAGCGCGTCTCGCCCTGCCTTAGTCACAGCCAGTCCATACCGCAGTCTGTTCACATCTTCCGGTTGGATAACAGGACTCGAGGCCGCCATATTGGGCCGTATGATTCTCACCTCACACAACTGTTGTCAAGTTTCACACAAGCAGTAAATGTCCCACGCTGGTTTTGTTATTATATTATGTTTAAAAACATAACATTGTTTCTCACTGTCGGAGACGGGCAGCTTGTTAGGCTTGTGTAGGCCTTCCTAAGCCAACGACAGACCTTCCTCAGGATGCATCCCTCAACAGTTGACTAATTTCCAGGTTAATGTTTACTGCTAGGTGAACAGAGGTATCAGGAGGCTGAGCATCTCACACTGACAGGGAATCAAACTCGGATCTAATCGGTGATGATCCGACAGCATTAACCATAATACAGTCACTTAATTGACCAAAAATATAAGCGATTTCCAAATAAACCAAATTTTACAAAATGTGTTCACATGTTAATGCAATATTTGGTTCCAGCTTTATTTGTTATTTTCAGTTTGTTCTGTAACTAGTTAATTTCTTCTGTCTTCATACTCTTCAGATTCCTGTCATCTGGAAGAACAATTTAACGTTATTAAAACAAGATGTTAGTGTTAAAAATTGGGCCAGAAATACATTTTTGAGATCACTAAAATAAATAAAATTCCAAAGTCTGCCTCCTGCATTTTGTTATATTTTATAACTTAAAACTTGTCAATATTTTGACCTAACTCCTGTGATCATTGTGGTGTTGGCTTCTGGTTTAGGTAGAGTAATGGTGCTCATTTTCTCACACAGAAATATACGGTGTAGCATTTAGTAATGTTATTCTCTGCCTTTATCTTGCTCTTGTAAGGACCTATTTAGATTATGCAGTTCAGTTTGGTCAACATACAATATACTGGACATAATTTAACTTGAACCCGTAAAGAGAAGAATGACAAAGTTGATCTCAGGAATTAGAAATCTCCCTTATTAAGAGAGATTAAGGAAGCTATGTTTACACATTCTTCGGAAAGTATAGTTGATATTATTGATGTTGTCAAAAGGATGAAAAGTTATATCGAAGGTAGTAATAATAAGTTGTTAACTATATCAACACAAAATAGAACAAGAAATGATAAATCTGTATCAATAAAAATAATGTCTGCTTCTCTGTCTATGCGAGCTAGAAGACCCTACTCAGGGAGCTAGCAACACCTAATTTCTAACAGTAATTCCTGCTGGGTATGTGCCCAACAGGGAATGGCATATATGTAGGGAGTACAACTTTAAAGAGTACCAAAGCTACCCCCTACCACGATCTTTGCTATATCATATTAATTAGGCTTTGAATTATTTATTTATTTTCTTGCAAGGGTTCCCAGCTGAGCTTCTGTGTAGATCGCCCTCTCCCCCTCCGCTCTCTTGTGGACAATATTCACAGTATAATGTTAACAACTTACATGGAGTTTACTACAAGTAAACTTCCGTCCCCTGAGAGTCTCTTATAGGAGCAATGATGGAGGGCCGCGTAGAGGCTCATCATATAAAATGGCCGCCTAGAGGCACATAAAATGGCCGCCTAGAGGCACATAAAATGGCCGCCTAGAGGCACATAAAATGGCCGCCTAGAGGCACATAAAATGGCCGCCTAGAGGCGCATAAAGGGGCCGCCTAGAGGCACATAAACGGGCCGCCTAAAGACACATAAAGGGGGTCTCCAAGAGGCACATAAAGAGGCCAGATAGAGGCACATAAAGAGCCGCCTAGAGGAACATAATGGGTCGCTTGTAGGTACATAAAGGGGCCGCCTAGAGGCATATAAAGGGCCGCCTAGAGGTACATAATGGGTCGCCTGGAGGTACATAAAGGGGCCGCCTAGAGGTGCATAAAGGGCCGCCTAGAGGCACATAAAGGGCCGCCTAGAGGTACATAAAGGGGCCGCCTAGAGGTACATAAAGGGGCCGCCTAGAAGCACATAAAAGGCCGCCTAGAGGTGCATAAAATGGCCGCCTAGAGGCCCAAAAAAGGGCCGCCAAGAGGCCCAAAAAAGCCCCCTAAAGGCAAATAAAATGTCCGCCTAGAGGCACATAAAGGGGCCGCCTAGAGGCACATAAAGGGGCCGCCTAGAGGTACATAAAGAGATCTCCTAGAAGTACATAAAGGGGCCGCCTAAGTGCACATAAAGGGCCTCCTAGAGGTACATAAAGAAGCCGCCTAGAGGCACATACAGGGCCGCTTAGAGGCACATAAAGGGGCCGCCTAAAGGCACATAACAAGGCCACCTAGAGGTACATAAAGGGACTTCCTAAATGCACATAAAGGGCTGCTTAGAGGTACATAAAGGGTCCGCCTAGAGGCACATACAGGGCCGCCTAGAGGCACATAAAGGGTCCGCCTAGAGGCACATAAAGGGCGGCTAGAGGCACATAAAAGGCCGCCTAGAGGCTCATAAAGGGCCGTCTAGAGGTGCATAAAGGGTCGCCTAGAGGCACATAAAGGGGGCCTTTTACACCATATTTAGAGCCCTAAAGAGGTGATAATTCTGGGGTTTTAACCCCCAGATATTCCCCCCTCTCCAGGCAACTAGAGACAGTGACGGATCACTCACCTCTTCTATCAAGCCCTGTTATATGGGAGAACACGGTGTCCATGCATAATGTACTGACTTGCCATAAACCACAAGTTTTGAAGTATAAAACTTGAGAGACACACCCACCAGGAGACTAGATCCCTGCCCATCAAGATGGCAGGTATGTACTTGAATCCACTATACCATACTCACAGCCCTAAAGAGGTGGGAATTCCTGGGTATTAACCCACACATATACCCCCTCTCCAGGCAACTAAAGACAGTGAGGGATCACTCACGTTTTCCATCAAGCCCTGTTATATAGGAGAACACGTTGTCCATGCTTAATGTACTGGCATGATTTATACCAAAAGTTTTGAAGTATAGAACTTTAGATACACACACCCACCAGGAGACTTGAACCCTGGCCTAGAAGCTTATAATGGGCCGCCTAGAGGCACATAAAGGGGCTGCCTAGAGGTACATAAAGGGGCCGCCTAGAAGCACATAAAGGGGCCGCCTAGAGGTACATAAAGGGGCCGCCTAAAGGCACATAAAGAGGCCGCCTAGAGGCACATAAAGGGGCCGCCTAGAGGTACAAAAAGGGGCCGCCTAGAAGCACATAAAGGGGCCGCCTAGAGGTACATAAAGGGGCCGCCTAAAGGCACATAAAGAGGCCGCCTAGAGGCACATAAAGGGGCCGCCTAGAGGTACATAAAGGGGCCGCCTAGAGGTACATAAAGAGGACACCTAGAGGAACATAAGGAGGCCTCCCAGAGGTACATAAAGGGGCCGCCTAGAGGTACATAAAGGGGCCGCCTAGAGGTGCATAAAGGGGCCGCCTAGAAGTACATAATGGAGCCGCCTAGAAGTACATAATGGAGCCGCCTAGAGGCACATAAAGTGGCCGCCTAGAGGTACATAAAGGGCCGCCCAGAGGTACATAAAGGGGCCGCCTAGTGGTACATAAAGGGGCCGCATAGAGGTACAGAAAGGGCCGCATAGAGGCACATAAAGGGCCATCAAGAGGCACATAAAGGGGCCCCCTAGAGGCACATAAAGGGGCCGCTTAGAGGTACATAAAGGGGCCGCCTAGAGGCACATAAAGGGGCCGCCTAGAGGCACATAAAGGGGCCGCCTAGAGGCACATAAATGGCCACCAAGAGGCACATATATGGGCCGCCTAGAGGTACATAAAGGGGCCGCCAAGAGGTACATAAAAAGGCCGCGTAGAGGCAAATATATGGGCCGCGTAGAGGCACATAAAGGGGCCGCCAAGAGGTACATAAAGGGGCCGCCAAGAGGCACATAAATGGGCCGCCTAGAGGTACATAAAGGGCCGCCTTGAGGCGCATAAAGGGGCCGCCTAGAGGTACGAAAAGGGACCGCCTAGAGGTGCATAAAGGGGCCGCCAGAGTTACATAAAAGGCCGCCTAGAAGTACATAAAGAGGCTGGCAAGAGGTTCATAAAGGTGCTAGCTAGAGGTACATAAAGGTGCCGCCTTGAGGCACATAAAAGGCCTCCTAGAGGCGCATAAAAGGCCGCCTTGAAGTACATAAAAGGCCGCCTAGAGGCACATAAAAAGGCCGCCTAGAGGCACATAAAGGGGCCGCGTAGAGGCACATAAAAGGCCGCCTTGTGGCGCATAAAGGGGCCGCCTATAGGCGCATAAAGGGGCCGCCTAGAGGTACATAAAGGGGCCGCCTAGAGGCACATAAAGGGGCCGCCTAGAGGTACATAAAGGGGCAGCCTAGAGGCATATAAAGGAGCCGAATAGAGGCGCATAAACGACCCACCTAGAGGCGCATAAAGAGGCCGCCTAGCGGCGCATAAAGGGGCCGCCTAGAGGTACATAAAGGGGCCGCCTAGAGGCATATATAGGAGCCGCCTAGAGGCGCATAAAAGGGCCGCCTAGAGGCGCATAAAGAGGCCGCGTAGAGGCACATAAAGGGGCCGCCTAGAGGTACATAAAGGGGCCGCCTAGAGGCATATAAAGGAGCCGCCTAGAGGCGCATAAAGGGGCCGCCTTGGGGCGCATAAAGAGGCCGCCTAGAGGCGCATAAAGAGGCCGCCTAGAGGCACATAAAGGGGCCGCCTAGAAGTACATAAAGGGGCCGCCTAGAGGCATATAAAGGAGCCGCCTAGAGGCGCATAAAGGGGCCTCCTAGAGGCGCATAAAGAGGCCGACTAAAGGCGCATAAAGGGGCCGCCTAGAGGCACATAAAGGGCAGCCTAGAGCCACATAAAGGGCCTCCTAGAGGCTCATAAAGGGCCACCTAGAGGCGCATAAAGGGCCGCCTAGAGGCACATAAAGGGGCCGCCTAGAGATATATAAAGTTCCGCCTAGAGGTACATAAGGGCCGCCTAGAGGTACATAAAGTGCCGCCTAGAGGTACATAAAGGGGCGCCTAGAGGTACATAAAGGGGCGCCTAGAGGCACATAAAGGGCCGCCTAGAGGTACATAAAGGGGCGCCTAGAGGTACATAAAGGGCCGCCTAGAGGCACATAAAGGGCCACCTAGAATTACATAAAGTGCCGCCTAGAGGTACATAAAGTGCCGCCTAGAGGTACATAAAGGGGCGCCTAGAGGCACATAAAGGGGCCGCCTAGAGGCACATAAAGGGCCGCCTAGAGGTACATAAAGGGCCGCCTAGAGGTACATAAAGGGCCGCCTAGAGGTACATAAAGTGCCGCCTAGAGGTACATAAAGGGGCGCCTAGAGGCACATAAAGGGGCCGCCTAGAGGCACATAAAGGGCCGCCTAGAGGTACATAAAGGGCCGCCTAGAGGTACATAAAGGGCCGCCTAGAGGCACATAAAGGGCCACCTAGAGGCACATAAAGGGGCCGCCTAGAGGCACATAAAGGGCCGCCTAGAGGCACATAAAGGGCCGCCTAGAGGCACATAAAGGGCCGCCTAGAGGCACATAAAGGGCCGCCTAGAGGCACATAAAGGGCCGCCTAGAGGTACATAAAGGGCCGCCTAGAGGCACATAAAGGGCCGCCTAGAGGCACATAAAGGGGCCGCCTAGAGGCACATAAAGGGCCGCCTAGAGGTACATAAAGGGCCGCCTAGAGGTACATAAAGGGCCGCCTAGAGGCACATAAAGGGCCACCTAGAGGCACATAAAGGGGCCGCCTAGAGGCACATAAAGGGCCGCCTAGAGGCACATAAAGGGCCGCCTAGAGGCACATAAAGGGCCGCCTAGAGGCACATAAAGGGCCACCTAGAGGCACATAAAGGGCCGCCTAGAGGCACATAAAGGGCCGCCTAGAGGCACATAAAGGGGCGCCTAGAGGCACATAAAGGACGAATAAGAGAATGTGAATTTAGTTTTTCTTAATCTCTCTTCATAAAGGAGGTTTCTAATTCCTGTTATTGATTGTTATTATTCTCTGAACAAGACCAAGTGAACTTATGTTCATTCTGTAATACAGAGACCAACAATGAACAGTATAATCCAACTGGGGCTCAACAAGGGCAGGAGCAAGGTGAACAATTCTATTAGATATATTGGTGCTACAACATCTAGAAATATATCCCAGAATACTCTTACCTTTATTCAATATATTTATGTACTAAACTGAAACTTCCAGTCTTTCAAGTAACTTGAATAACCTGTCTTCCTTCTGAACTAGCAACAGTCTTCCTTCTGAACTAGCAACAGTCTTCCTTCTGAACTAGCACCAGTCATCCTTCTGAACTAGCAACAGTCTTCCTTCTGAACTAGCAACAGTCTTCCTTCTGAACTAGCACCAGTCTTCCTTCTGAACTAGCAACAGTCTTCCTTCTGAACTAGCAACAGTCTTCCTCCTGAACTAGCAACAGTCTTCCTTCTGAACTAGCAACAGTCTTCCTTCTGAACTAGCAACAGTCTTCCTTCTGAACTAGCACCAGTCTTCCTTCTGAACTAGCAACAGTCTTCCTGCTGAACTAGCAACAGTCTTCCTCCTGAACTAGCAACAGTCTTCCTTCTGAACTAGCAACAGTCTTCCTTCTGAACTAGCAACAGTCTTCCTTCTGAACTAGCAACAGTCTTCCTTCTGAACTAGCAACAGTCTTCCTTCTGAACTAGCACCAGTCTTCCTTCTGAACTAGCAACAGTCTTACTTCTGAACTAGCAACAGTCTTCCTTCTGAACTAACAACAGTCTTCCTTCTGAACTAGCAACAGTCTTCCTTCTGAACTAGCAACAGTGTTCCTTCAGAACTAGCGACAGTCTTCCTTCTGAACTAGCAACAGTCTTCCTCCTGAACTAGCAACAGTCTTCCTTCTGAACTAGCAACAGTCTTCCTTCTGAACTAGCAACAGTCTTCCTTCTGAACTAGCAACAGACTTCCTTCTGAACTAGCAACAGTCTTCCTTCTGAACTAGCAACAGTCTTCCTTCTGAACTAGCAACAGTCTTCTTCCTGAACTAGCAACAGTCTTCCTTCTGAACTAGCAACAGTCTTCCTTCTGAACTAGCAACAGTCTTCCTTCTGAACTAGCAACAGTCTTCCTTCTGAACTAGCAACAGTGTTCCTTCTGAACTAGCAACAGTGTTCCTTCTGAACTAGCAACAGTCTTCCTTCTGAACTAGAAACAGTCTTCCTCCTGAACTAGAAACAGTCTTCCTCCTGAACTAGCAACAGTCTTCCTTCTGAACTAGCAACAGAGTTCCTTGGGAACCAGCAACAGTGTTCCTTGTGAACCAGCAAGAGTGTTCCTTGTGAACCACCAACAGTGTTCCTTGTGAACTAGCAACAGTCTTTCTTCTGAACTAGCAACAGTGTTCCTTGTGAACCAGCAACAGTGTTCCTTGTGAACCAGCAACAGTGTTCCTTGTGAAGGAGCAACAGTGTTCCTTATGAACCAGCAACAGTGTTCCTTGTGAACCAGCAACAGTGTTCCT
>NC_091195.1:14334568-14359568 GCF_040958095.1 Procambarus clarkii | reverse complement strand
CAACATTTTTCACTCGTAAAAATGTTCAATAGTTTTGTTGATACGTTTACGGCGACCAGCCAGGATATGACGGCTCAAGGCTCCACACACCAGTGATTGCATCATCACACGGCCTTGTATACTCTCACTCGGTCTTGTATACTTATCACAAGGAGTTATTATTATTATTATTTCACCAGGGAATATTACCCCTATTTACCATTACGTGTAATATCAAACGGAAGAGAATGTACACATAGGGCCAGAGTATATTAGTGTAAGTATGAGTACACACGCCCGCTGGCTGGGAGGTCCGGGGGAACACCACCTCTACTGACACACACTCCCTCTGTGGGGCCCCTGCTTGGCCCCGCGCCTCCAGTGCGCATGCGTCACCTCCCGTCTCGTCTCCCCTAGTTGTGCTTGCGGGGGTTGAGCTTCGGCTCTTTGGTCCCGCCTCTCAAGTGTCAATCTACTGGTGTACAGATTCTTGATTCTTCGGCTCTATCAAATCTACATATGAAACTGTGTATGGAGTCAGCCTCCTCCACATCACTGTCTAATGCATTCCATCTGTTAACTACTCTGACACTGAAAAAGTATTTCTAATGTCTCTGTGGCTCATTTGGGTATTAAGTTTCTACCTGTGTCCCCTTGTTCATGTTCCACACGTGCTAATTAGTTGGACCTTGTCCCACCCTGTCAGTTCCTGAAAATTTTGTAGGTGGTGATCATGTCTCCCCTTACTCTTCCGTCATCCAGGGACGTGAGGTGTAGCTCCTGTAGCCTTTCCTCGTAGCTCATATCTCAGTTCTTGGACTAGTCTGGTAACATACCTCTGGATCTTCTCTAACTTTGTCTTGTTTAACTAGGTATGAACTTAATGCTGGAGCTGAATGTCCACTACATGTACATACTCCACTACATGTCCACTACATGTACATACTCCACTACATGTCCACTACATGTACATACTCCACTACATGTCCACTACATGTACATACTCCACTACATGTTCACTACATGTACATACTCCACTACATGTCCACTACATGTACATACTCCACTACATGTCCACTACATGTACATACTCCACTACATGTACATACTCCACTACATGTCCACTACATGTTCATACTCCACTACATGTCCACTACATGTATATACTCCACTACATGTCCACTACATGTACATACTCCACTACATGTACATACTCCACTACATGTCCACTACATGTACATACTCCACTACATGTCCACTACATGTACATACTCCACTACATGTCCACTACATGTACATACTCCACTACATGTTCACTACATGTACATACTCCACTACATGTCCACTACATGTACATACTCCACTACATGTCCACTACATGTACATACTCCACTACATGTTCACTACATGTACATACTCCACTACATGTCCACTACATGTACATACTCCACTACATGTCCACTACATGTACATACTCCACTACATGTACATACTCCACTACATGTCCACTACATGTTCATACTCCACTACATGTCCACTACATGTATATACTCCACTACATGTCCACTACATGTTCATACTCCACTACATGTCCACTACATGTACATACTCCACTACATGTCCACTACACATATATACTCCACTACATGTCCACTACATGTACATACTCCACTACATGTCCACTACATGTATATACTCCACTACATGTCCACTACATGTACATACTCCACTACATGTCCACTACATGTATATACTCCACTACATGTCCACTACATGTTCATACTCCACTACATGTCCACTACATGTACATACTCCACTACATGTCCACTACATGCACATACTCCACTACATGTCCACTACATGTACATACTCCACTACATGTCCACTACATGTACATACTCCACTACATGTCCACTACATGTACATACTCCACTACATGTCCACTACATGTACATACTCCACTACATGTTCATTACATGTACATACTCCACTACATGTCCACTACATGTACATACTCCACTGCATGTCTACTACATGTCCACTACATGTACATACTCCACTACATGTCCACTACATGTATATACTCCACTACATGTCCACTACATGTATATACTCCACTACATGCCCACTACATGTACATACTCCACTACATGTCCACTACATGTCCACTACATGTACATACTCCACTACATGTCCACTACATGTACATACTCCACTACATGTCCACTACATGTACATACTCCACTACATGTCCACTACATGTATATACTCCACTACATGTCCACTACATGTACATACTCCACTACATGTCCACTACATGTACATACTCCACTACATGTCCACTACATGTACATACTCCACTATATGTCCACTACATGTACATACTCCACTACATGTCCACTACATGTACATACTCCACTACATGTCTACTACATGTACATACTCCACTGCATGTCTACTACATGTACATACTCCACTACATGTCTACTACATGTACATACTCCACTGCATGTCTACTACATGTACATACTCCACTACATGTCTACTACATGTACATACTCCACTGCATGTCTACTACATGTACATACTCCACTACATGTTCACTACATGTACATACTCCACTACATGTTCACTACATGTACATACTCCACTACATGTCCACTACATGTACATACTCCACTACATGTACATACTCCACTACATGTCCACTACATGTACATACTCCACTACATGTCCACTACATGTACATACTCCACTACATGTCCACTACATGTACATACTCCACTACATGTCCACTACATGTACATACTCCACTACATTTCCACTACATGTACATACTCCACTACATGTTCACTACATGTACATACTCCACTACATGTCCACTACATGTCCACTACATGTTCATACTCCACTACATGTCCACTACATGTACATACTCCACTACATGTCCACTACATGTACATACTCCACTACATGTCCACTACATGTACATACTCCACTACATGTCCACTACATGTTCATACTCCACTACATGTCCACTACATGTACATACTCCACTACATGTCCACTACATGTCCACTACATGTACATACTCCACTACATGTCCACTACATGTACATACTCTACTACATGTCTACTACATGTACATACTCCACTACATGTCCACTACATGTACATACTCCACTACATGTCCACTACATGTACATACTCCACTACATGTCCACTACATGTACATACTCCACTACATGTCCACTACATGTACATACTCCACTACATGTCCACTACATGTACATACTCCACTACATGTCCACTACATGTACATACTCCACTACATGTCCACTACATGTACATACTCCACTACATGTCCACTACATGTCCACTACATGTACATACTCCACTACATGTCCACTACAGGTACATACTCCACTACATGTCCACTACATGTACATACTCCACTACATGTCCACTACTTGTACATACTCCACTACATGTCCACTACATGTACATACTCCACTACATGTCCACTACATGTACATACTCCACTACATGTCCACTACATGTTCATATTCCACTGCATGTCCACTACATGTCCACTACATGTACATACTCCACCTCATGTTCATACTCCACTACATGTCCATTACATGTACATACTCCACTACATGTCCACTACATGTACATACTCCACTGCATGTCCACTACATGTACATACTCCACTGCATGTCCACTACATGTACATACTTCACTACATGTCCACTACATGTACATACTCCACTACATGTTCATACTCCACTGCATGTCCACTACATGTTCATACTCCACTGCATGTCCACTACATGTCCACTACATGTACATACTCCACTACATGTACATACTCCACTACATGTACATACTCCACTACATGTCCACTACATGTATATACTCCACTACATGTCCACTACATGTACATACTCCACTACATGTCCACTACATGTATATACTCCACTACATGTACATACTCCACTACATGTACATACTCCACTACATGTACACTACATGTACATACTCCACTACATGTCCACTACATGTACGGGCAACATAAATCATCCACTAGACAGTGTGACACTGTAATTGCCAGAATTAGGCTGGGATATCTATATCTATGGCAGGTGGCTGCAGGTAATGAATCCCCCAATGGTGAACATTCCAACTGTAAACTGTGAACAAGAGCTGGGACATACTCTCCAACACTATATCTGTGATTGTCATGTTATCAATAATTTAAGACCAAATGGTATGAGGTACTTTGAGCTCTGTAACTACTTCATACACTCAGGAATATTGGAAGATATTCATGTGCTCTACCCAGAGTGTACTAGTGTAGGCTAATAGATCAGCCTCGCATATGATGTTGTCTCCTGATTCATGTATGACTAACCATCCTGTGAGATGGGGATATTAGATGAACTTATAGCTTGTCTTTGGTCTACACTGTGTAATCCCTCATATAGAATAGTGTAGCAGCACATTGCTGTGTGTACTTTGTATTGGGGTCATTGGAAACAATTTTGTCTTGTATCAATAAATAGACTGACCCATAATGTAATTGATACAAGACCTCAGTAGAAATGGAAATAAATAAATAGATAATTTAGGTAAAACTACATACATACATATTGAGATAGAAGCAAAATGATGGATTTCTAGATAGAGTTATTATATCTATGCCTAAAGCCACTAATATGCACAGCGTTTCATACAAGATGTGGGAAAAACACTTAAAAACTAAGACTTAAGACTAAATGAGATCAAAAGCATGAAGTGAACTGAAGTAGAAGAAAGAATTACCATAATTACATGTCGAATTAACAACAACAATTGCAACTGACGAGCGATAGTAATTTTGAGTAAATAAACTGACGGACTTCAATTTTCTTAAGTTTATACATGTCAGTTATAAGCAGTTTTACAAGTTAGTCATTAATGATGTTTGATAATAGGAAGACAGTGGTTGACATTTAGGAGGTAAGGAATGTTACATGGAGTCGATTAGGTAGTACTTAGTGCTTCTCTTAAACTGGTTGAGAGATGGGCAGTCTTTGACGTGATTGGAAAGGTCATTCCACATTCTGGGTCCCTTGATTTGCATAGAGTTTCTAGTTTGGTTAAGTCGCAATCTTGAATTATGAAATAGATATTTGTTTCTAGTGTGGTGCCCCCAAGAGTTCTGTTACAACCCTTTAGGAAGCGTTTAAGGTCAGGATTGGCATTACAGTTCAGAGTTTAATATATATAGAGTACACATGAGAGGATGTGCAGTGACATAATATCTAACAAATTAAAAAATTTAAAAATGTCAGGGTGCTGTCTAGAGCCAGAGTTTGTTATTGTTCTAATAGCTAATATATATGGAGTAATTAGAGGACGAAGATAATTTTGGGTAATAGAACCCCAAGCACATATACCATAGTTGAGATAAGGATAGCTGAGAGAGGAATAGAGCGTTACCAAGGCAGGGCGAGGTACATAATATCTGATTTTAGAAAGAATGCCAACTGTTATAAAAACTTTTTCTTTTGAATAAGGCACTGGAAAAAAATCGACTTGTTATCAATGAGAACACCAACAAGTGTAATTTCCAGGGTGGTGGTCACCCGGTGATGTTTGGTGAGATGTGGAGCTGCTTGTCGGCCCACCCACTTTAAGGCCCACTATAAATATACAGAATAAGGCCATTGCTGCCCTGCCGCCAACACTCACATCCACATCTCACCAAACATCACCAAGAACAGAAAACGGGACATCACCTCAGTTTCGCGAGCCGCAACAATCTTCTTGTACATCAGTTTTTGTCCTTAGGTAAAGTATACGTCAGAATGTGACGTGCTATAACGAGAACGGGTTGGGTGAAGGGTAGGGAAGGTGGTGAAGGGTAGGGAAGGTGGTGAAGGGTAGGGAAGGTGGTGAAGGGTAGGGAAGGTGGTGAAGGGTAGGGAAGGTGCTGAAGGGTAGGGAAGGTGGTGAAGGGTCGGAAGGTGGTGAAGGATAGGGAAGGTGGTGAAGGGTAGGGAAGGTGGTGAAGGGTAGGGAAGGTGGTGAAGGGTAGGGAAGGTGGTGAAGGGTAGGGAAGGTGGTGAAGGGTAGGGAAGGTGGTGAAGGGTCGGAAGGTGGTGAAGGATAGGGAAGGTGGTGAAGGGTAGGGAAGGTGGTGAAGGGTAGGGAAGGTGGTGAAGGGTAGGGAAGGTGGTGAAGGGTAGGGAAGGTGGTGAAGGGTAGGGAAGGTGGTGAAGGGTAGGGAAGGTGGTGAAGGGAAGGGAAGGTGGTGAAGGGTAGGGAAGGTGGTGAAGGGTAGGGAAGGTGGTGAAGAGTAGAGAAGGTGTTGAAGGGTAGGGCAGGTGGTGAAGGATAGGGAAGGTGGTGTAGGGTAGGGAAGGTGGTGAAGGGTAGGGAAGGTGTTGAACGGTAGGGAAGGTGGTGAAGGGTAGGGAAGATTGTGAAGGGTAGGACAGGTGGTGAAGGGTAGGGAAGGTGTTGAACGGTAGGGAAGGTGGTGAAGGGTAGGGAAGGTGGTGAAGGGTAGGGAAGGTGGTGAAGGGTAGGGAAGGTGGTGAAGGGTAGGGAAGGTGTTGAAGTGTAGAGAAGGTGGTGAAGGGTAGGGAAGGTGGTGAAGGGTAGGGAAGGTGGTGAAGGGTACGGAAGGTGTTGAAGTGTAGGGAAGGTGGTGAAGGGTAGGGAAGGTGGTGAAGGGTAGGGAAGGTGGTGAAGGGTAGGGAAGGTGGTGAAGGGTAGGGAAGGTGGTGAAGGGTAGGGAAGGTGGTGAAGGATAGGGAAGGTGTTGAAGGGTAGGGAAGGTGGTGAAGGGAAGGGAAGGTGGTGAAGGGTAGGGAAGGTGGTGAGGGTAGGGAAGGTGGTGAAGGGGAGTGAAGGTGGTGAAGGGTAGGGAAGGTGTTGAAGGGTAGGGAAGGTGGTGAAGGGTAGGGAAGGTGGTGAAGGGCAGGGAAGGTGTTGAAGGATAGGGAAAGTGTTGAAGGGTAGGGAAGGTGGTGAAGGGTAGGGAAGGTGGTGAAGGGTAGGGAAGGTGTTGAAGGGTAGGGAAGGTGGTGAAGGGTAGGGAAGGTGGTGAAGGGTAGGGAAGGTGGTGAAGGGTAGGGAAGGTGTTGAAGGGTAGGGAAGGTGGTGAAGGGTAGGGAAGGTGGTGAATGGTAGGGAAGGTGTTGAAGGGTAGGGAAGGTGGTGAAGGGTAGGGAAGGTGGTGAAGGGTAGGGAAGGTGGTGAAGGGAAGGGAAGTTGGTGAAGGGTAGGGAAGGTGGTGAAGGGTAGGGAAGGTGGTGAAGGGTCGGAAGGTGGTGAAGGGTAGGGAAGGTGGTGAAGGGTAGGGAAGGTGGTGAAGGGAAGGGAAGTTGGTGAAGGGTAGGGAAGGTGGTGAAGGGTAGGGAAGGTGGTGAAGGGTCGGAAGGTGGTGAAGGGTAGGGAAGGTGGTGAAGGGTAGGGAAGGTGGTGAAGGGTAGGGAAGGTGGTGAAGGGTAGGGAAGGTGGTGAAGGGTAGGGAAGGTGGTGAAGGGTAGGGAAGGTGGTGAAGGGAAGGGAAGTTGGTGAAGGGTAGGGAAGGTGGTGAAGGGTTGGGAAGGTGGTGAAGGGTCGGAAGGTGGTGAAGGGTAGGGAAGGTGGTGAAGGGTAGGGAAGGTGGTGAAGGGAAGGGAAGTTGGTGAAGGGTAGGGAAGGTGGTGAAGGGTAGGGAAGGTGGTGAAGGGTCGGAAGGTGGTGAAGGGTAGGGAAGGTGGTGAAGGGTAGGGAAGGTGGTGAAGGGTAGGGAAGGTGGTGAAGGGTAGGGAAGGTGGTGAAGGGTAGGGAAGGTGGTGACGGGTAGTGTTGAATGGTAAATATAAACAGTGGTGTCTCCTCTGAGGAGACACCACTGTCACAGGGCCCACATTGTCTCCTCTGAGGAGACACCACTGTCACAGGGGCCCACATTGTCTCCTCTGAGGAGACACCACTGTCACAGGGGCCACATTGTCTCCTCTGAGGAGACACCACTGTCACCGGGGCCACATTGTCTCCTCTGAGGAGACACCACTGTCACAGGGGCCACATTGTCTCCTCTGAGGAGACACCACTGTCACAGGGCCCACATTGTCTCCTCTGAGGAGACACCACTGTCACAGGGCCCACATTGTCTCCTCTGAGGAGACACCACTGTCACAGGGCCCACATTGTCTCCTCTGAGGAGACACCACTGTCACATTGCCCACATTGTCTCCTCTGAGGAGACACCAGTGTCACAGGGGCCACATTGTCTCCTCTGAGGAGACACCACTGTCACAGGGCCCACATTGTCTCCTCTGAGGAGACACCACTGTCACAGGGCCCACATTGTCTCCTCTGAGGAGACACCACTGTCACATTGCCCACATTGTCTCCTCTGAGGAGACACCACTGTCACAGGGGCCACATTGTCTCCTCTGAGGAGACACCACTGTCACCGGGGCCACATTGTCTCCTCTGAGGAGACACCACTGTCACAGGGGCCACATTGTCTCCTCTGAGGAGACACCACTGTCACAGGGCCCACATTGTCTCCTCTGAGGAGACACCACTGTCACAGGGCCCACATTGTCTCCTCTGAGGAGACACCACTGTCACAGGGGCCACATTGTCTCCTCTGAGGAGACACCACTGTCACAGGGCCCACATTGTCTCCTCTGAGGAGACACCACTGTCACAGGGCCCACATTGTCTCCTCTGAGGAGACACCACTGTCACATTGCCCACATTGTCTCCTCTGAGGAGACACCAGTGTCACATGGGCCCACTTTGCCCCCTCTGAGGAGACACCACTGTCACAGGCGCCCCCATTGTCTCCTCTGAGGAGACACCACTGTCACAGGGGCCCCCATTGCCTCCTCTGAGGAGACACCAGTGTCACATGGGCCCACTTTGCCCCCTCTGAGGCCATAGCATTGATGCATTGGGTGACATATTGGTATGAGCTTTTCTTGAGGTTGTAGTGTGGGATGGAGATGTGGTCTAATATAAAGCCCTTAGTGAGGAGGGATTCAGGTTCAGTGGTGGAGGAGCAGCGGATTCTGAGGATCTTTGTGTTTGGTGGGAGGAAGAGGTCTTCTATGATGATATTGTTGGCTTTACCGACGTCGGTAATGCGTTGTCTGTCTAAGGTTGTTACCGTGGAGAGGAGGGTGGTGTCTACATTGCAGGCAACAACAGTGCAGTTGTGCTTGTGCTCTAAGGTCAGTGCGGTGATAAGTCCTAGTGTCAGTAGTCCTGCTCGGGCTTTGGGGATGAGGCAAGTATAGAGGTCAGATTCAGAGGGTAAAAGAGCTTTATTCCGTTGACGATGGGAGTGATGGAGGTGTAAGGAGTCTGGGTGATCAGGTAGATATGATGTCCTATAACGTCAGGGTCAGGGGGAGGATCAGGGGCGTTAAGGAGGCGAAGGCAGTGCATCTTAGGTGAAGTAGTGGTCTGGTGGAGGAGGTGGTGGTGGGTTGTCTCAGCTTGGGTGGCTGTGATCTCCGTGGAACAGTGAATCTTTGGCTCATTAGCTGTTGGTTGGAGCACGGTTGTCAGTGACGTAAATTGGGTTCCTATCAAGCTAATTTAACCCGGTTCAGCACGAATACGAAGTCTCCGTGTGTCCTGAAGGTATTATTTGAGGGCATCCTCCAACTGCCAGTTGACTCGCAGTACCACGAGGTTCTAGCAGTGGATCGGCATAGCAGAACTACCAGGCAGGGTGTCACAGGGCGCAAGCACGTGCTGTGGCCCCACCTGGGAGGACAGGACGAATACCCAACTGCACTTTCACCACACAGGGGGAAGGTCCCGACCTGGAGAGGAAGAAAGGTTTAGCAGAGGAGAGAAAGAGTGCTATACACGACAATACACATTACGTAAGGAAGACCCTCCAGCTGTCCCTGGTTGTATTCAGGGCGGCAGTTCGGGTTGGCTCACTTGGGTAATATATCTTTGCACGCGATCTCACTGATAAAGCTGTGAATCTACACCGTGAACACGTCGAGAGGAAGCGCTGTTGTTGCCTGGGAGGAAGTGTGTGCTAGTTTGGCTGGGTGCTGCATGGATGGTGGAGGCTCTGGGCCCAGATAGTTACCACACTAAGAATGTGGCCCCCGATAGTTACCACGCTAAGAATGTGGCCCTAGATAGTTACCACACTAAGAATGTGGCCCCAGATAGTTACCACACTAAGAATGTGGCCCCAGATAGTTACCATGCTAAGAATGTGGCCCTAGATAGTTACCACACTAAGAATGTGGCCCCAGATAGTTACCACACTAAGAATGTGGCCCCAGATAGTTACCACACTAAGAATGTGGTCCCAGATAGTTACCACACTACGAATGTGGCCCCAGATAGTTACCACACTAAGAATGTGGCCCCAGATAGTTACCACACTAAGAATGTGGCCATAGATAGTTACCACGCTAAGAATGTGGCCCTAGATAGTTACCACACTAAGAATGTGGCCCCAGATAGTTACCACACTAAGAATGTGGCCCCAGATAGTTACCACGCTAAGAATGTGGCCCTAGATAGTTACCACACTAAGAATGTGGCCCCAGATAGTTACCACACTAAGAATGTGGCCCCAGATAGTTACCACGCTAAGAATGTGGCCCCAGATAGTTACCACGCTACGAATGTGGCCCTAGATAGTTACCACACTAAGAATGTGGCCCCAGATAGTTACCACGCTAAGAATGTGGCCCCAGATAGTTACCACGCTATGAATGTGGCCCCAGATAGTTACCACACTAAGAATGTGGCCCCAGATAGTTACCAAGCTAAGAATGTGGCCCCCGATAGTTACCACGCTAAGAATGTGGCCCCAGATAGTTACCACGCTAAGAATGTGGCCACCGATAGTTACCACGCTAAGAATGTGGCCCCAGATAGTTACTACACTAAGAATGTGGCCCCAGATAGTTACCATGCTATGAATGTGGCCCCTGATAGTTACCACGCTAAGAATGTGGCCCCAGATAGTTACCACACTAAGAATGTGGCCCCCGATAGTTACCACGCTAAGAATGTGACCCCAGATAGTTACCACGCTATGAATGTGGCCCCAGATAGTTACCACACTAAGAATGTGGCCCCAGATAGTTACCACGCTAAGAATGTGGCCCCAGATAGTTACCACGCTAAGAATGTGGCCCCAGATAGTTACCACACTAAGAATGTGGCCCCAGATAGTTACCACACTAAGAATGTGGCCCCAGATAGTTACCACGCTATGAATGTGGCCCAGATAGTTACCACGCTAAGAATGTGGCCCCAGATAGTTACCACGCTAAGAATGTGGCCCCCGATAGTTACCACGCTAAGAAAGTGGCCCCAGATAGTTACCACGCTAAGAATGTGGCCCCCAAATAGTTACCACGCTAAGAATGTGGCCCCAGATAGTTACCACGCTAAGAATGTGGCCCCAGATAGTTACCACGCTAAGAATGTGGCGCCAGATAGTGTTACCACGCTAAGAATGTGGCCCCAGATAGTTACCACGCTAAGAATGAGGCCCCAGATAGTTACCACACTAAGAATGTGGCCCCAGATAGTTACCGCGCTAAGAATGTGGCCCCAGATAGTTACCACACTAAGAATGTGGCCCCCAGATAGTTACCATGCTAAGAATGTGGCCCCAGGTAGTTACCACGCTAGGAATGTGGCCCCAGATAGTTACCACACTAAGAATGTGGCCCCAGATAGTTACCGCGCAAAGAATGTGGCCCCAGATAGTGTTACCACACTACAAATGTGGCCCCAGATAGTTACCACGCTAAGAATGTGGCCCCACATAGTTACCACGCTAAGAATGTGGCCCCAGATAGTTACCACGCTAAGAATGTGGCCCCAGATAGTGTTACCACGCTAAGAATGTGGCCCCAGATAGTTACCACGCTAAGAATGTGGCCCCAGATAGTTACCACGCTAAGAATGTGGCCCCAGAGAGTTACCACGCTACGAATGTGGCCCCAGATAGTTACCACACTAAGAATGTGGCCCCAGATAGTTACCACACTAAGAATGTGGCCCCTGATAGTTACAGCGCTAAGAATGTGGCCCCAGATAGTTACCGCACTAAGAATGTGGCCCCAGATAGTTACCACGCAAAGAATGTGGCCCCAGATAGTTACCACGCTACGAATGTGGCCCCAGATAGTGTTACCACGCTAAGAATGTGGCCCCATATAGTTACCACGCTAAGAATGTGGCCCCAGATAGTTACCACGCTACGAATGTGGCCCCCAGATAGTTACCACGCTAGGAATGTGGCCCCAGATAGTTACCACGCTAAGAATGTGGCCCCAGATAGTTACCACACTAAGAATGTGGCCCCAGATAGTTACCACGCAAAGAATGTGGCCCCAGATAGTTACCACGCTAAGAATGTGGCCCCAGATAGTGTTACCACGCTAAGAATGTCGTCCCAGATAGTTACCACACTAAGAATGTGGCCCCAGATAGTGTTACCACACTAAGAATGTGGTCCAGATAGTTACCACACAAAGAATGTGGCCCAGATAGTTACCATGCTAAGAATGTGGTCCCAGATAGTTACCACGCAAAGAATGTGGCCCCAGATAGATACCACACTAGGAATGTGGCCCCAAATAGTTACTACACTAAGAATGTGGCCCCAGATAGTTACCACGCTATGAATGTGGCCCCAGATAGTTACCACACTAAGAATGTGGCCCCAGATAGTTACCACGCTAAGAATGTGGCCGCCGATAGTTACCACGCTAAGAATGTGGCCCCAGATAGTTAACACGCTAAGAATGTGGCCCCCAAATAGTTACCACGCTACGAATGTGGCCCCAGATAGTGTTACCACGCTAAGAATGTGGCCCCAGATAGTTACCACGCTATGAACGTGGCCCCAGATAGTTACCACAGTAAGAATGTGGCTCCAGATAGTTACCACACTAAGAATGTGGCCACAGATAGTTACCACGCTAAGAATGTGGCCCCAGATAGTTACCACGCTAAGAATGTGGCCCCAGATAGTTACCACACTAGGAATGTGGCCCCCAAATAGTTACCACGCTACGAATGTGGCCCCCAGATAGTGTTACCACGCTAAGAATGTGGCCCTAGATAGTTACCACGCTGTGAATGTGGCCCCAGATAGTTATTACGCTATGAATGTGGCCCCAGATAGTTACCACAGTAAGAATGTGGCCCCAGATAGTTACCACACTAAGAATGTGGCCACAGATAGTTACCACGCTAAGAATGTGGCCCCAGATAGTAACCACGCTAAGAATGTGGCCCCAGATAGTTACCACACTAGGAATGTGGCCCCCAAATAGTTACCACGCTACGAATGTGGCCCCCAGATAGTGTTACCACGCTAAGAATGTGGCCCTAGATAGTTACCACGCTATGAATGTGGCCCCAGATAGTTACCACGCTAAGAATGTGGCCCCAGATAGTTACCACACTAAGAATGTGGGCCCAGATAGTTACCACTTTAAGAATGTGGCCCCAGATAGTTACCACGCTAAGAATGTGGCCCCAGATAGTTACCACACTAATAATGTGGCCCCAGATAGTTACCGCGCTAAGAATGTGGCCCCAGATAGTGTCACCACACTAAGAATGTGGCCCCAGATAGTTACCACACTTAGAATGTAGTCCCAGATAGTTACCATGCTAGGAATGTGGCCCCAGATAGTTACCACGCTAAGAATGTGGCCGCAGATAGTTACCACGCTAAGAATGTGGCCCCAGATAGATACCACGCTAAGAATGTGGCCCCAGATAGTTACCACACAAAGAATGTGGCTCCAGATAGTTACCACGCTTAGAATATGGCCCTATATAGTTACCACGCTAAGAATGTGGCCCCAGATAGTTACCACGCTAATAATGTGGCCCCCAGATAGTTACCACGCTAAGAATGTGGCCCCAGGTATTTACCACGCTACGAATGTGGCCCCAGATAGTGTTACCACGCTAAGAATGCGGCCCCAGATAGTTACCATACTAAGAATGTGGCCCAAGATAGTTACCACGCTAAGAATGTGGCCCCAGATAGTTGCCATGCAAAGAATGTGGCCCCAGATAGTTACCACGCTAAGAATGTGGCCCCAGATAGTTACCACGCTAAGAATGTGGCCCCAGATAGTTACCACGGAAAGAATGTGGCCCCAGATAGTTACCACGCTAAGAATGTGGCCCCAGATAGTGTTACCACGCTAAGAATGTGGCCTCAGATAGAGTTATCACACTAAGAATGTGGCCCCAGATACTTACCAAGCTAAGAATGTGGCCCCAGATAGTTACCACGCAAAGAATATGGCCCCATATAGTTACCACACAAAGAATGTGGCTCCTGATAGTGTTACAACACTGAGAATGTCGCCTCAGATAGTTACCACACTAAGAATGTGGCCCCAGATAGTTACCACACTAAGAATGTGGCCCAGATAGTTACCACACTAAGAATGTGGCCCCAGATAGTTATCACTCTAAGAATGTGGCCCCAGATAGTTACCACACTAAGAATGTGGCCCCAGATAGTTACCACACTAAGAATATGGCCCCAGATAGTTACCACGCTAAGAATGTCGCCCCAGATAGTTACCACACTAAGAATGTGGCCCCAGATAGTTTCCACGCTACAAATGTGGCCCCAGATAGTTACCACACTAAGAATGTCGCCCAGATAGTTTCCATGCTAAGAATGTGGCCCCAGATTATTACCACGCTAAGAATGTGGTCCCAGGTAGTTACCGTACTAAGAATGTGGCCCCACATAGTTACCACACTAAGAATGTGGCCCCAGATAGTTATCACACTAAGAATGTGGCCCCAGATAGTTACCACGCTAAGAATGTGACCCCAGATAGGTACCACACTAAGAATGTTGCCCCAGATAGTTACCACACTAAGAATGTGGCCCCAGATAGTTACCACACTAAGAATGTGGCCCCAGATAGTTTCCACGCTACAAATGTGGCCCCAGATAGTTACCACACTAAGAATGTGGTCCCAGGTAGTTACCGTACTAAGAATGTGGCCCCAGATAGTTACCACACTACGAATGTGGCCCCAGATAGTTACCACTCTAAGAATGTGGACCCAGATATTGTTACCAAGCTAAGAATGTCGCGCCAGATAGTTACCACACTAAGAATGTGGCCCCAGATAGTGTTACCACGCTAAGAATGTGGCCCCAGATAGTTACCACGTTAAGAATGTGGCCCAAGATAGTGTTACCACGCTAAGAATGTGGCCCCAGATAGTTACCACGCTAAGAATGTGGCCCCAGATAGTTACCACGCTAAGAATGTGGCCCCCGATAGTTACCACGTAAAGAATGTGGCCCCAGACAGTTACCACGCTAAGAATGTGGCCCCCAAATAGTTACCACGCTAAGAATGTGGCCTCAGATAGTTGCCACGCTAGGAATGTGGCCCCCAAATTGTTACCACGCTAAGAATGTGGCCCCAGATAGTGTTACCACGCTAAGAATGTGGCCCCAGATAGTTACCACGCTAAGAATGTGGCCCCAGATAGTTACCACGCTAAGAATGTTGCCCCCGATAGTTACCACGCAAAGAATGTGGCCCCAGAAAGTAACCACGCTAAGAATGTGGCCCCCAAATAGTCACCACTCTAAGAATGTGGCCCCAGATAGTGTTACCACGCTAAGAATGTGGCCCCCAGATAGTTACCACACTAAGAATGTGGCCCCAGATAGTTACCACGCTATGAATGTGGCCCCAGATAGTTACCACGCTAAGAATGTGGCCCCAGATAGTTACCACACTAAGAATATGGCCCCTGATAGTTACCACGTTAAGAATGTGGCCCCAGATAGTTACCACACTAAGGATGTGACCCCAGATAGTTACCACACTAAGAATGTGGCCCCTGATAGTGTTACCACGCTAAGAATGTGGCCCCAGATAGTTACCACACTAAGAATGTTGCCCCAGATAGTTACCACGCTAAGAATGTGGCCCCAGATAGTTACCACGCTAAGAATGTGGTCCCAGATAGTTACCAAGCTAAGAATAATGGCCCCAGATAGTTACCACACTAAGAATGTGGCCCCAGATAGTGTTACCAAACTAAGAATGTGGCCCCAGATAGTTACCACGCTAAGAATGTGGCCCCAGATAGTTACCACGCTAAGAATGTGGCCCCAGATAGTTACCACGCTAAGAATGTGGCCCAAGATAGTGTTACCACGCTACGAATGTGGCCCCAGATAGTTACCACGCTAAGAATGTGGCCCCAGATAGTTACCACGCTAAGAATGTGGCCCCCAGATAGTTACCACGCAAAGAATGTGGCCCCAGATAGTTACCACGCTAAGAATGTGGCCCCAGATAGTGTTACCACGCTAAGAATGTGGCCCCAGATAGTTACCACACTAAGAATGTGGCCCCAGATAGTTACCACGCTACGAATGTGGCCCCAGATAGTTACCAAGCAAAGAATGTGGCCCCAGATAGTTACCACGCTAAGAATGTGGCCCCAGATAGTTACCACGCAAAGAATGTGGCCCCAGATAGTTACCACGCAATGAATGTGGCCCCAGATAGTGTTACCACACTAAGAATGTCGTCCCAGATAGTTACCACACTAAGAATGTGGCCCCAGATAGTTACCACACTAAGAATGTGGCCCCTGATAGTGTTACCACACTGAGAATGTCGCCTCAGATAGTTACTACACTAAGAATGTGGCCCAGATAGTTACCACACAAAGAATGTGGCCCAGATAGTTACCACGCAAAGAATGTGGCCCCAGATAGTTACCACACTATGAATGTGGCCCCAGATAGTTACCACACTAAGAATGTGGCCACAGATAGTTACCACGCTATGAATGTGGCCCCAGATAGTTACCACACTAAGAATGTGGCCCCATATAGTTACCACGCTAAGAATGTGGCCCTTGATAGTTACCACGCAATGAATGTGGCCCCAGATAGTTACCACGCTAAGAATGTGGCCCCAGATAGTTACCACGCTAAGAATGTGGCCCCAGATAGTGTTACCACGCTAAGAATGTGGCCCCAGATAGTTACCACGCTATGAATGTGGCCCCAGATAGTTACTACACTACGAATGTGGCCCCAGATAGTTACCACGCTAAGAATGTGGCCCCAGATAGTTACCACGCTAAGAATGTGGCCCCAGATAGTGTTACCACGCTAAGAATGTGGCCCCAGATAGTTACCACGCTATGAATGTGGCCCCAGATAGTTACCACAGTAAGAATGTGGCCCCAGATAGTTACCACGCTAAGAATGTGGCCCCAGATAGTTACCACGCTAAGAATGTGGCCCCAGATAGTTACCACGCTAAGAATGTGGCCCCAGATAGTTACCACGCTAAGAATGTGGCCCCAGATAGTTTTACCACGCTAGGAATGTGGCCCCCAGATAGTTACCACACTTAGAATGTGGCCCCAGATAGTTACCACGCTATGAATGTGGCCCCAGATAGTTACCACGCTAAGAATGTGGCCCCAGATAGTTACCACACTAAGAATGTGGCCCCTGATAGTTACCACGCTAAGAATGTGGCCCCAGATAGTTACCACACTAAGGATGTGGCCCCAGATAGTTACCACGCTAAGAATGTGGCCCCTGATAGTGTTACCACGCTAAGAATGTGGCCCCAGATAGTTACCACACTAAGAATGTGGCCCCAGATAGTTACCACGCTAAGAATGTGGCCCCAGATAGTTACCACGCTAAGAATGTGGCCCCAGATAGTTACCACGCTAAAAATAAGGCCCCAGATAGTTACCACGCTAAGAATGTGGCCCCAGATAGTTACCACGCTAAGAATGTGGCCCCAGATAGTTATCACTCTAAGAATGTGGCCCCAGATAGTTACCACACTAAGAATGTGGCCCCAGATAGTTACCACACTAAGAATGTGGCCCCAGATAGTTACCACGCTAAGAATGTCGCCCCAGATAGTTACCACACTAAGAATGTGGCCCCAGATAGTTTCCACGCTACAAATGTGGCCCCAGATAGTTACCACACTAAGAATGTCGCCCAGATAGTTTCCATGCTAAGAATGTGGCCCCAGATTATTACCACGCTAAGAATGTGGTCCCAGGTAGTTACCGTACTAAGAATGTGGCCCCACATAGTTACCACACTAAGAATGTGGCCCCAGATAGTTATCACACTAAGAATGTGGCCCCAGATAGTTACCACGCTAAGAATGTGACCCCAGATAGGTACCACACTAAGAATGTTGCCCCAGATAGTTACCACACTAAGAATGTGGCCCCAGATAGTTACAACACTAAGAATGTGGCCCCAGATAGTTTCCACGCTACAAATGTGGCCCCAGATAGTTACCACACTAAGAATGTGGTCCCAGGTAGTTACCGTACTAAGAATGTGGCCCCAGATAGTTACCACACTACGAATGTGGCCCCAGATAGTTACCACTCTAAGAATGTGGACCCAGATATTGTTACCAAGCTAAGAATGTCGCGCCAGATAGTTACCACACTAAGAATGTGGCCCCAGATAGTGTTACCACGCTAAGAATGTGGCCCCAGATAGTTACCACGTTAAGAATGTGGCCCAGATAGTGTTACCACGCTAAGAATGTGGCCCCAGATAGTTACCACGCTAAGAATGTGGCCCCAGATAGTTACCACGCTAAGAATGTGGCCCCCGATAGTTACCACGTAAAGAATGTGGCCCCAGACAGTTACCACGCTAAGAATGTGGCCCCCAAATAGTTACCACGCTAAGAATGTGGCCTCAGATAGTTGCCACGCTAGGAATGTGGCCCCCAAATTGTTACCACGCTAAGAATGTGGCCCCAGATAGTGTTACCACGCTAAGAATGTGGCCCCAGATAGTTACCACGCTAAGAATGTGGCCCCAGATAGTTACCACGCTAAGAATGTTGCCCCCGATAGTTACCACGCAAAGAATGTGGCCCCAGAAAGTAACCACGCTAAGAATGTGGCCCCCAAATAGTCACCACGCTAAGAATGTGGCCCCAGATAGTGTTACCACGCTAAGAATGTGGCCCCCAGATAGTTACCACACTAAGAATGTGGCCCCAGATAGTTACCACGCTATGAATGTGGCCCCAGATAGTTACCACGCTAAGAATGTGGCCCCAGATAGTTACCACACTAAGAATATGGCCCCTGATAGTTACCACGCTAAGAATGTGGCCCCAGATAGTTACCACACTAAGGATGTGGCCCCAGATAGTTACCACACAAAGAATGTGGCCCCTGATAGTGTTACCACGCTAAGAATGTGGCCCCAGATAGTTACCACACTAAGAATGTTGCCCCAGATAGTTACCACGCTAAGAATGTGGCCCCAGATAGTTACCACGCTAAGAATGTGGTCCCAGATAGTTACCACGCTAAGAATAAGGCCCCAGATAGTTACCACACTAAGAATGTGGCCCCAGATAGTGTTACAAAACTAAGAATGTGGCCCCAGATAGTTACCACGCTAAGAATGTGGCCCCAGATAGTTACCACGCTAAGAATGTGGCCCCAGATAGTTACCACGCTAAGAATGTGGCCCAAGATAGTGTTACCACGCTACGAATGTGGCCCCAGATAGTTACCACGCTAAGAATGTGGCCCCAGATAGTTACCACGCTAAGAATGTGGCCCCCAGATAGTTACCACGCAAAGAATGTGGCCCCAGAGAGTTACGACGCTAAGAATGTGGCCCCAGATAGTGTTACCACGCTAAGAATGTGGCCCCAGATAGTTACCACACTAAGAATGTGGCCCCAGATAGTTACCACGCTACGAATGTGGCCCCAGATAGTTACCAAGCAAAGAATGTGGCCCCAGATAGTTACCACGCTAAGAATGTGGCCCCAGATAGTTACCACGCAAAGAATGTGGCCCCAGATAGTTACTACGCTATGAATGTGGCCCCAGATAGTGTTACCACACTAAGAATGTCGTCCCAGATAGTTACCACACTAAGAATGTGGCCCCAGATAGTTACCACACTAAGAATGTGGCCCCTGATAGTGTTACCACACTGAGAATGTCGCCTCAGATAGTTACTACACTAAGAATGTGCCCCAGATAGTTACCACACAAAGAATGTGGCCCAGATAGTTACCACGCAAAGAATGTGGCCCCAGATAGTTACCACACTATGAATGTGGCCCCAGATAGTTACCACACTAAGAATGTGGCCACAGATAGTTACCACGCTATGAATGTGGCCCCAGATAGTTACCACACTAAGAATGTGGCCCCATATAGTTACCACGCTAAGAATGTGGCCCTTGATAGTTAACACGCAATGAATGTGGCCCCAGATAGTTACCACGCTAAGAATGTGGCCCCAGATAGTTACCACGCTAAGAATGTGGCCCCAGATAGTGTTACCACGCTAAGAATGTGGCCCCAGATAGTTACCACGCTATGAATGTGGCCCCAGATAGTTACTACACTACGAATGTGGCCCCAGATAGTTACCACGCTAAGAATGTGGCCCCAGATAGTTACCACGCTAAGAATGTGGCCCCAGATAGTGTTACCACGCTAAGAATGTGGCCCCAGATAGTTACCACGCTATGAATGTGGCCCCAGATAGTTACCACAGTAAGAATGTGGCCCCAGATAGTTACCACGCTAAGAATGTGGCCTCAGATAGTTACCACGCTAAGAATGTGGCCCCAGATAGTTACCACGCTAAGAATGTGGCCCCAGATAGTTACCACGCTAAGAATGTGGCCCCAGATAGTTTTACCACGCTAGGAATGTGGCCCCCAGATAGTTACCACACTTAGAATGTGGCCCCAGATAGTTACCACGCTATGAATGTGGCCCCAGATAGTTACCACGCTAAGAATGTGGCCCCAGATAGTTACCACACTAAGAATGTGGCCCCTGATAGTTACCACGCTAAGAATGTGGCCCCAGATAGTTACCACACTAAGGATGTGGCCCCAGATAGTTACCACGCTAAGAATGTGGCCCCTGATAGTGTTACCACGCAAAGAATGTGGCCCCAGATAGTTACCACACTAAGAATGTGGCCCCAGATAGTTACCACGCTAAGAATGTGGCCCCAGATAGTTACCACGCTAAGAATGTGGCCCCAGATAGTTACCACGCTAAAAATAAGGCCCCAGATAGTTACCACACTAAGAATGTGGCCCCAGATAGTGTTACAAAACTAAGAATGTGGCCCCAGATAGTTACCACGCTAAGAATGTGGCCCCAGATAGTTACCACGCTAAGAATGTGGCCCCAGATAGTTACCACGCTTAGAATGTGGCCCAAGATAGTGTTACCACGCTAAGAATGTGGCCCCAGATAGTTACCACGCTAAGAATGTGGCCCCAGATAGTTACCACGCTAAGAATGTGGCCCCAGATAGTTACCACGCTAAGAATGTGGCCCCAGATAGTTACCACGCAAAGAATGTGGCCCCAGATAGTTACCACGCTATGAATGTGGCCCCAGATAGTGTTACCACGCTAAGAATATCGTCCCAGATAGTTACCACACTAAGAATGTGGCCCCAGATAGTTACCACACTAAGAATGTGGCCCCTGATAGTGTTACCACACTGAGAATGTCGCCTCAGATAGTTACCACACTAAGAATGTGGCCCAGATAGTTACCACACAAAGAATGTGGCCCAGAGAGTTACCACGCAAAGAATGTGGCCCCAGATAGTTACCACACTAAGAATGTGGCCCCAGATATTTACCACACTAAGAATGTGGCCACAGATAGTTACCACGCTATGAATGTCGCCCCAGATAGTTACCACACTAAGAATGTGGCCCCAGATAGTTACCACGCTAAGAATGTGGCCCCAGATAGTTACCACGCTAAGAATGTGGCCCCAGATAGTGTTACCACGCTAAGAATGTGGCCCTAGATAGTTACCACGCTATGAATGTGGCCCCAGATAGTTACCACAGTAAGAATGTGGCCCCAGATAGTTACCACGCTAAGAATGTGGCCCCAGATAGTTACCACGCTAAGAATGTGGCCCCAGATAGTTACCACGCTAAGAATGTGGCCCCAGATAGTTACCACGCAAAGAATGTGGCCCCAGATAGTGTTACCACGCTAAGAATGTGGCCCCCAGATAGTTACCACACTTAGAATGTGGCCCCAGATAGTTACCACGCTAAGAATGTGGCCCCAGTTAGTGTTACCACACTAAGAATGTGGCCCCAGATAGTTACCGCGCTAAGAATGTGGCCCCAGATAGTTACCACACTAAGAATGTGGCCCCAGATAGCTACCACGCTAAGAATGTGGCCCCAGATAGTTACCACACTAAGAATGTTGCCCCAGATAGTTACCGCGCTAAGAATGTGGCCCCAGATAGTGTTACCACACTAAGAATGTGGCCCCAGATAGTGTTACCACACTAAGAATGTGGCCCCAGATAGTTACCGCGCTAAGAATGTGGCCGCAGATAGTGTTACCACACTAAGAATGTGGCCCCAGATAGTTACCGCGCTAAGAATGTGGCCCCAGATAGTGTTACCACACTAAGAATGTGGCCCCAGATAGTTACCGCGCTAAGAATGTGGCCCCAGATAGTGTTACCACACTAAGAATGTGACCCCAGATAGTTACCGCGCTAAGAATGTGGCCCCAGATAGTGTTACCACACTAAGAATGTGGCCCCAGATAGTTACCGCGCTAAGAATATGGCCGCAGATAGTTACCACGCTAAGAATGTGGCACCAGATAGTTACCACGCTAAGAATGTGGCCCCAGATAGTTACCAAGCAAAGAATGTGGCCCCAGATAGTTACCACGCTAAGAATGTGGCCCCAGATAGTTACCACGCAAAGAATGTGGCCCCAGATAGTGTTACCACGCAAAGAATGTCGTCCCAGATAGTTACCGAGCTAAGAATGTGGCCCCTGATAGTGTTACCACACTGAGAATGTCGCCTCAGATAGTTACCACACTAAGAATGTGGCCCAGATAGTTACCACACAAAGAATGTGGCCCAGATAGTTACCATGCTAAGAATGTGGTCCCAGATAGTTACCACACTAAGAATGTGGCCCCAGATAGTTACCACACTAAGAATGTGGCCCCATATAGTTACCACGCAATGAATTTGGCCCCAGATAGTTACCACGCTAAGAATGTGGCCCCAGATAATTACCACGCTAAGAATGTGGCCCCAGATAGTGTTACCACGCTAAGAATGTGGCCCCAGATAGTTACCACGCTATGAATGTGGCCCCAGATAGTTACCACAATAGGAATGTGGCCCCAGATAGTTACCACGCTAAGAATGTGGCCCCAGATAGTTACCACGCTAAGAATGTGGCCCCAGATAGTTACCACGCTAAGAATGTGGCACCAGATAGTTACCACGCTACGAATGTGGCCCCAAATAGTGTTACCACACTAAGAATGTGGCCCCAGATAGTTACCACGCTAAGAATGTGGCCCCAGATAGTTACCACACTAAGAATGTGGCCCCAGATAGTTACCACGATAAGAATGTGGCCCCAGATAGTTACCACACTAAGAATGTGGCCCCAGATAGTTACCACGTTAAGAATGCGGCCCAAGATAGTTACCACGCTAAGAATGTGGCCCCAGATAGTTACCACACTAAGAATGTGGCCCCAGATAGTTAGCACGCTAAGAATGTGGCCCCAGATAGTTACCACACTAAGAATGTGGCCCCAGATAGTTACCACGTTAAGAATGCGGCCCCAGATAGTTACCACGCTAAGAATGTGGCCCCAGATAGTTACCACACTAAGAATGTGGCCGCAGATAGTTACCACACTTAGAATGTGGCCCCAGATAGTTACCACGCTAAGAATGTGGCCCCAAATAGTTACAACGCTAAGAATGTGGCACCAGATAGTTACCACGCTAAGAATGTGGCCCCAAATAGTGTTACCACGCTAAGAATGTGACCCCAGATAGTTACCACGCTAAGAATGTGGCCCCAGATAGTTACTATGCTAAGAATATGGCCCCAGATATTTACCACACTAAGAATGTGGCCCCAGATAGTTACCACGCTAAGAATGTGGCCCCAGATAGTTACCACGCTAAGAATGTGGCCCCAGATAGTTACCACGCTATGAATATGGCCCCAGATATTTACCACACTAAGAATGTGGCCCCAGATAGTTACCACGCTAAGAATGTGGCCCCAGATAGTTACCACGCTAAGAATGTGGCCCCAGATAGTTACCACGCTAAGAATATGGCCCCAGATATTTACCACACTACGAATGTGGCCCCAGATAGTTACCATGCTAAGAATGTGGCCCCAGATAGTTACCACGCCAATAATGTGGCCCCCAGATAGTTACCACGCAAAGAATGTGGCCCCAGATATTTACCACGCAAAGAATGTGGCCCCAGATAGTGTTACCACGCTAAGAATGTGGCCCCAGATAGTTACCACATTAAGAATGTAGCCCAGATAGTTACCACACTAAGAATGTGGCCCAGATAGTTACCATGCTAAGAATGTGGCCCAGATAGTTACCACGCTAAGAATGTGGCCCAGATCGTTAGCATGCTAAGAATGTGGCCCCAGATAGTTACCACGCTAAGAATGTGGCCCCAGATAGTTACCACACTAAGAATGTGGCCCAGATAGTTACCACACTAAGAATGTGGCCCAGATCGTTAGCATGCTAAGAATGTGGCCCCAGATAGTTACCACGCTAAGAATGTGGCCCCAGATAGTTACCACGCTAAGAATGTGGCCCAAGATAGTTACCACACTACGAATGTGGCCCCAGATAGTTACCACGCTAAGAATGTGGCCCCAGATAATTACCACGCTAAGAATGTGGCCCAGATAGTTACCATGCTAAGAATGTGGCCCCAGATAATTACCACGCTAAGAATGTGGACCCAGATAGTTACCACACTAAGAATGTGGCCCCAGATAGTTACCACACTAAGAACGTGGCCCCAGATAGTTACCACGCTAAGAATGTGGCCCCAGACAGTTACCACACTAAGAATGTGGCCCCAGATA